>NC_036869.1:10320431-10341279 GCF_002910315.2 Salvelinus sp. IW2-2015
AAAAGAGGCCTTTCACCTGACTCTGAAAAACCCCAAAAGAAAGATGCCCAGGGTCCCTGCTCATCAGCGTGAACGTGCCTTAGCATGCTGCAAGGAGGCATGAGGACTTCAGATGTGGCCAGGGCAATACATTGCAATGTCTGTACTGTGAGACGCCTAAGACAGAGCTACAGGGAGACAGGACGGACAGCTGATCGTCCTCGCAGTGGCACACCACGTGTAACAACACCTGCACAGGATCGGTACATCCGAACATCACACCTGCGGGACAGGATACAGGATGGCAACAACAACTGCCCGAATTACACCAGGAACGCACAATCCTCCATCGGCCTCAGACTGTCCGCAATAGGCTGAGAGAGGCTGGACTGAGGGCTTGTAGGACTGTTGTAAGGCAGGTCCTCACCAGACATCACTAGCAACAACGTCGCCTATGGGCACAAAACCCACCGTCGCTGGAACAGACAGGACTGGCAAAAAGTGCTCTTCACTGAGGAGTCGCAGTTTTGTCTCACCAGGGGTGATGGTCGGATTCGCGTTTATCGTCGAAGGAATGAGCGTTACACCGAGGCCTGTACTCTGGAGCGGGATCGATTTGGAGGTGAGGGTCCGTCATGGTCTGGGGCGGTGTGTCACAGCATCATTGGACTGAGCGTGTTGTCATTGCAGGCAATCTCAACGCTGTGTGTTACAGGGAAGACATCCTCCTCCCTCATGTGGTACCCTTCCTGCAGGCTCATCATAGTGTCATGAGTTTTCATAACTGTGACCTTAATTGCCTACTGTCTGTAAGCTGTTAGTGTCTTAACAACCGTTCCACAGGTGCATGTTCATTAATTGTTTATGGTTCATTGAACAAGCATGGGAACAGTGTTTAAACCCTTTACAATGGAAAAACTGTGAAGTTATTTGCATTTTGGAGAATTTTCTTTGAAAGACAGGGTCCTGAAAAAGGGACGTTTCTTTTTTTGCTGAGTTTATGTCCAATTGTCCATGGAGTCGCATCGGGACAAGTAAACCAAAGTATTTCCTTGCCAGACAGTGACGCTAAAGTGGGTGATTCGTACTGTAGACTATATAATCTGTGAGAGAGCCGTTCATTTTGCTCCCTAATTTGCTTAGGCTACTGGTTGGCCATTCGATGAAGATGGTGGATCATCACTGCAGGAACAATAGGTATTGGAGAKCCTCATTCTGGTCCAAATATATTGAACAAAAATATAAACGCAACACGCAACMATTTCAAAGCTTTTACTGAGTTACAGYTCATATAAGAAAATCTGTCAATTGAAATAAATAAATTAGGCCCTAATCTATGGATTCYGCATGACTGGGAATACAGATATGCCTCTGTTGGTCACAGATACCTTAAAAAAGGTAGGGGTGTGGATCAGAAWACCAGTCAGTGTGACCAACATTTGCCTCATACARTGCGACACATCTCCTTCGCATAGAGTTGATCAGGCTGTTGATTATGACCTGTGGAATGTTGTCCCACTCCTCTTGGCTGTGCAAAGTTGCTTGATATTGGCGGGAACTGGAACACACCGTCATACACGTCAATCCAGAGCATTCCAAACACACTCAATGGGTGACATGTCTGGTGAGTATGCAGGCCATGGAAGAACTGGGACATTTTCAGCTTCCAGGAATTTTGTACCGAGCCTTGCGAAATGGGGCCGTGCATTATCATGCTGAAACATGAGGTGATGGCAGCGGATAAATGGCACGACAATGGGTCTCAGGTAGAGGTCGACCGATTATGATTTTTCAACRCCGATACCGATTATTGGAGGACCAAAAAAGCCGATACCGATTCATCGGAACATTTTTAAAATGTATTTGTAATAATGACAATTAAAACAATACTGAATGAACACTTTTCTTTTACCTTAATATAATACATCAATACAATCAATTTAGCCTCAAATAAATAATGAAACATGTTCAATTTGGTTTAAATAATGCAAAAACAAATTATTGGAGAAGAAAGTAAAAGTGCAATATGTGCCATGTAAAAAAGCTAACGTTTAAGTTCCTTGCTCAGAACATGAGAACATATGATAGCTGGTGGTTCCTTTTAACATGAGTCTTCAATATTCCCAGGTAAGAAGTTTTAGGTTGTAGTTATTATAGGAATTATAGGACTATTTCTCTCTATACCATTTGTATTTCATATACCATTTGACTATTGGATGTTCTTATAGGCACTTTAGTATTGCCAGTGTAACAGTATAGCTTCCATCCCTCTCTTCGCCGCTACCTGGGCTCGAACCAGGAACACATCGCAACAGCCACCCTCGAAGCAGCGTTTGCATTCGCATAACAGGCGGGCTCCTCGTGAGGCAGGTTGTTAGAGCGTTGGACTAGTTAACCGTAAGGTTGCAAAAACGAATCCCCAAGCTGACAAGGTAAAAATTTGTCATTCTGCCCCTGAACAAGGCAGTTAACCCACCGTTCCTAGGCCTTCATTGAAAATAAGAATGTGTTCTTAACTGACTTGCCTAGTTAAATAAAGGTGTAAAAATACCGATTTCCGATTGTTATGAAAACTTGAAACGATTTCCGATTGTTATGAAAACTTTAAATCGGCCCTAATTAATCGGCCATTCCGATTAATCGGTCGACCTCTAGTCTCAGGATTTCATCATGGTATCTCTGTGCATTCAAATTGCCATTGATAAAATGCAATTGTGTTCGTTGTCCGTAGCTTATGCCTGCCCATACCATAACCCCACCGCCACCATGGGGCACTCTGTTCACAACGTTGACATCAGCAAACCGCTAGCCCACACAACGCCATACACGTGATCTGCAGTTGCTGTCTCTTATACACATCTAGATGTGTATAAGAGACAGGCCCCTGAACAAGGCAGTTAACCCACCGTTCCTAGGCCDTCATTGAAAATAAGAATGTGTTCTTAACTGACTTGCCTAGTTAAATAAAGGTGTAAAAATACCGATTTCCGATTGTTATGAAAACTTGAAATCGGCCCTAATTCGACCGATTAATCGGTCGACCTCTAGTCTCAGGATTTCATCATGGTATCTCTGTGCATTCAAATTGCCATTGATAAAATGCAATTGTGTTCGTTGTCCGTAGCTTATGCCTGCCCATACCATAACCCCACCGCCACCATGGGGCACTCTGTTCACAACGTTGACATCAGCAAACCGCTAGCCCACACAACGCCATACACGTGATCTGCAGTTGTGAGCCAAGTTTGACTTACTGCCAATTTCTCTAAAATTATGTTGGAGGTGGCTTATGGTAGAGAAGAACATTCAATTCTCTGACAACAGCTCTGGTAGACATTCCTGCAGTCAGCATGCCAATTGCACTCTTCCTCAAAACTTGAGACATCTGTGTCATTGTGTTGTGTGACAAACTGCACATTTTTGAGTAGCCTTTTTATTGTCCTCAGCACAAGCTGCACCTGTGTAATTTTCACGCTGTTTAATCAGCTTCTTGATTCACCTGTCCGGTGAATGGATTATCTTGGGAAAAGGAGAAATGCTCACTAACAGGGATGTAAACAAATTTGTGCACAAAATCTCAGAGAAATAATATTTTGTGCATATGGAAAAATTGAGTGGATCTTTTATTTCAGCTCATGAAACATTCAACCAACACTTTACATGTTGTGTTTATATTTTTGTTAATTGTATGATAATTAGAGCCCTCACAGAATCCAGTTATTAAAACAGAATTCAACAATGTAATTCTTTTTATTGGCCTTTAGTAGGGAATCAACTATATGTATTGAAAAAGTATTAATTTGCCTAAGTTTATCACAAGACATGAATTAAATAAAATAAAAATGTATTTGTCACATACAACRGGTGTAGACCTTACTGTGAAATGCTTACTTATAAGCCCTTAACCAACAATGCAGTATTAAGAAAAATAAGAGTTGAGAAAATATTTACTAAATTAACAACAACAACAAAAGAATACGAGGCTATATACAGGGGGTACAGATACCGAGTCAATGTGCGGGGGTACAGGTTAGTCAAGGTAATTTAGGTAATATGTAGATAGAGGTAAAGTGACTATGCATAGATAATGAACAGCGAGAAGCAGAGTGGGGGTCAATGCAAATATTCCAGGTAGCCATTTGATTAGCTATTCAGCAGTCGTATGGCTTGGGGGTAGAGGCTGTTAAGAAGCCTTTTGGACCTAGACATTGTGCTCCGGCACCGCTTGCCGTGCGGTAGCAGAGAGAACAGTATGACTAGGGTGGCTGGAGTCTTTGGCAATTTTTAGGGCCTTCCTCTGACACCGCCTGGTATAGAGGTCCTAGATGGCAGGAAGCTTGGTCCCAGTGATGCAGTGATTCTCTCGATAGTGCAGCTGTGGAACATTTTGAGGATCTGAGGACCCATTTCAAATATTTTCAGTCTTGAGGGGGAATAGGCATTGTCGTGCCTTCTTCACGACTGTCTTGGTGTGTTTGGACTATGATAGTTTGTTGGTGATGTGGACACCATGGAACTTAAAGCTCCACTACAGTCCCGTCGATGAGAATGGGGGCATGCTCGGCCCTCCTTTTCCTGTAATCCACAATCATCTCCTTTGTCTTGTTCACGTTGAAGGAGAGGTTGTGGTCCTGGCACCAGACTGCAAGGTCTCTGACCTCTTCTCTATAGGCTGTCTCATCGTTGTCGGTGATCAGGCCTACCACCGTTGTGTCGTCAGCAAACTTAATGATGGTGTTGGAGTCATGCTTGGCCACGCAGTTGTGGGTGAACAGGATGTACAGAAGGGGACTAAGCATGCACCCTTGAGGGGTCCCCGTGTTGAGGATCAGCAAAGCAGATGTGTTGTTCCCAACTTAACCACCTGGGGGCGGCCCGTCAGGAAGTCCAGGATCCAGTTGCAGAGAGAGGCGTTTAGTCCCAGGGTCCTTGTGATGAGCTTTGAGGGCACTATGGTGTTGAACGCTGTGCTGTAGTCAATGAACAGCATTCTCACATAGGTCTTCCTTTTGTCCAGGTGGGAAAGGCCAATTAGAGATTGCGTCATCTGTGGAGCTGTTGGGGCGGTATGCGAATTGGAGTGGGTCTAGGGTATCTGGGATGATGGTGTTGATGTGAGCCATGACCAGCCTTTCAAACCCCTTCATGGCTACTGACATGAGTGCTACGGGTCGGTAGTCATTTAAGCAAGGTACCTTGGTGTTCTTGGGCAGTAGGCATTACACACTCGGTCAGAGACAGGTTGAAAATGTCAGTGAAGACATGCTCTGAGAACAGGTCCTGGTAATCTGTCTGTGAATGTTGACCTGTTTAAAGGTTTTACTCACATCGGCTATGGAGTGCGTGATCATAGTCAGAGAACAGAACAGAATGGATCAGTGATTTGTATTTCCGGCAACTTTCTGAAGAGGCAACGAGAATGCCCCTGTCTGTGTATGTCCGGTGCGCACGTCTACCACTTTGTGTAGCTGTTAGCGATGTAACCCTAATTCTAACCCTCATTGTAACCCTAACTCTTATCCAAACTGCTAAGCTCAAAATAGCCTTTGTTCTCGTGGGGATGTGGGATTTGTCCCCATGAGGGAGAATTTTCCTTGTTTTAATATCCTTATGGGGACTTTTGTGTATTTCAGCTCCTCACTAGGATAGAGGAAACACACACACACACACACACACACACACACACACACACACACACACACACACCACCACACACCACACACCACACACCACACAACCACACACATACACACACACACATCACACACACACACACCACACACCCACTGATAGAGAATGAGCTTCACTTCCATCAGCTAGATCACATACTGCAATCTATTCGGCAGATAGATGCTGTCAAGAATACAGTGGACAGTCAACTGTGTGTTTGTGCATGCTTGTGTGCACGTTTGTTTGCGTGGGTTTCTATGTGTTACTGCTGCAGCCAATCAAGTGTCATATTAGTCTGCTGGACCATGGAAGTTTTTGATGAAAAAGCAACTGAACTGCGGCAGGCCTGCATTTTAATACAGGAAGATGGGTACCCAAAGGACAGAGAGACTGTATATAAGTGCTATTGAAAAGGTATAGGTCTTTGTGATGTTTTAGCCAGCAGGGTAAATGTAGAAGGTCTTCTTTGTGATATTTTAGCCAGCAGGGTACAGTTGAAGTCGGAAGTTTACATACACTTAGATTGGAGTCATTAAATCTTGTTTTTCAACCACTCCACAAATTTCTTGTTAACAAACTATATTTTCGGCAAGTCGATTAGGACATCTACTTTGTGCACGACACAAACAATTTTTCCAACAATTGTTTACAGACAGATTATTCCATTTATAATTCACTGTATCACAATTCCAGTGGGTCAGAAGTTTACATAGACTAAGTTGACTGTGGCTTTAAACAGCTTGGAAAATTCCAGAAAATTATGTCATGGCTTTAGAAGTTTCTGATAGGCTAATGACATAATTTGAGTCAATTGGAGGTGTACCTGTGGATGTATTTCAAGGCCCACCTTCAAACTCAGTACCTCTTTGCTTGACATCATGGGAAAATCAAAAGAAATCAGCCAATACCTCAGAAAAAAATTGTAGACCTCCACAAGTCTGGTTTATAACATTTCCAAACGGGTGAAGGTACCACGTTCACTCTGTACCAATAATAGTACGCAAGTATAAACACCATGGGACCACACAGCCGTCATACCGCTCAGGAAGGAGACGCGTTCTGTCTCCTAGTGATGAACGTACTTTGGTGCGAAAAGTGCAAATCAATCCCAGAACAACTGCAAAGGACCCTGTGAAGATGCTGGAGGAAACAGGTACAAAATTATTACATCCACAGTAAAACGAGTCCTATATCGACATAACCTGAAAGGCCGCTCAGCAAGGAAGAAGCCACTGCTCCAAAAACCTCCATAAAAAAGCCAGACTACGGTTTGCAACTGCACATGGGGACAAAGATCGTACTTTTTGGAGAAATGTCCTCTGGTCTGATGAAACAAAAATAGAACTGTTTGGCCATAATGACCATCGTTATGTTTGGAGGAAAAGGGGAAGGCCTTGCAAGCCGAAGGACACCATCCCAACCGTGAAGCACGGGGTGGCAGCGTCATGTTGTGGGGGTGCTTTTGTTGCAGGAGGAGACTGGTGCACTTCACAAAATAGATGGCATCATGAGGGAGGAAAATGATGTGGATTATTGAAGCAACATCTCAAGACATCAGTCAGGAAGTTAAAGTTTTGGTCGCAAATGGGTCTTCCAAATGGACAATGACCCCATTGTGATGAAAGAAATAAAAGCTGAAATAAATCCTTTTCTCTACTATTATTCTGACATTTCACATTCTTAAAATAAAGTGGTGATCCTAACTGATCTAAGCCAGGGAATTTTTACTCTGATTAAATTGTGAATTGTGAAAAACTGAGTTGAAATGTATTTGGCTATGGTGTATGTAAACTTCCGACTTCAACTGCAAATGTAGATGTTTTAGCCAGCAGGGTAAATGTAGATGGTCTTCTTTGTGATGTTTTAGCCAGCTGGGTAAATGTAGATGGTCTTCGTTGTGATGTTTTAGCCAGCAAGGCAAAGCACTACTCTGTGACTCAGAACCATCTCCAAAGACAACTATCATCAGAGCTGGTGTAGGCATTAGGTATGGGAGTGTGTGTGCATGTCCGGGTGAGTGTTTGTGTTTGCCAACATGTGTGTGAGGTTCTGCAAATATAGGTGTGCAGGTGCATGCGGCGAAGCGTGCAGGTGTGTGAGTACCCTAACAAATGTATTTCCATAAAAGTCARTGAATACATCAAACGCCCATTTGATTTCCTCCATCCAGCCTTTAGGGAACCACCACTCTCTCCTCTTCATATTTTCCTTCAATTCCATGCAGATGACATTATGTTGAGTACACAAAGATGTGTGCGAGGGTGCGTTACAAAGGTGTGTRTGTGTGTCTAGAGGTGTGTATGTGAGTGTGTGACACTTACTTGCAAGAAAAACACCCTGAATTTCATCACTTCCTCTGAAGCGTTTCTAAAGTAGTAGTACTCCTCCTCTCTCTCCCCCTCTTCCCTCTTTCCTGTAATTTCTCTTTCATTTACATCGTGATGAGCCTCTGTTTGACGAGTGCCCTGGGGGGGCCATCTAGACTCTGGTGACTTACAGTTGGTGACGGCTGTGTATGTGTGTGACAGGGACGGGGGTAATTTTCCTCCTGTCGGGGGGCTCCTACAGGGGTTTGGGTGGAGGTGGGGGGTAAATGACGACAATTAGGACCGTTTTGGGAAGCAGAGAGGGGGGCTGAACGATGAGCCCAGCCCACCTGTTTCCCTTTTCCCTCGTCACTGAAGTATGCAATATCTGCTGCAGTGTCTCTCTCTCTCTCTCTCTTCATCCTTCTCTATCCTACCTCTCTCTGTTCCGCTCCATTCTACCTCTCTCTCCCTCTCCTACCTCTCTATCCTACCTCTATCCTACCTTTCTATCCTACCTCTCTCTTCCTCTCACTCTTCTCTATATCCCACCTCTCTCTCTTCCTCACCTCTCCTCCATCTATATCCTTCTCTATCCTACCTCTCTCTCTCTCTCTCTCTCTCTTCCTCTCCCTCTCCTCTCTCTCCCACAGCAGATGCAATGTGAGCCTAAGAATCTAGTCTGAGAGTGTAACACCTGTGTTTTCTCAGACTAGGAGTTATTCTTTCTTCTTTCAAATACTGTTAATTACCTTTTAAATTCAACGGAATGCACTGTTAATGAGCTTGATGTATTGAGAGGCCTCTCCACCACTAGGGGCAGAGTAGAGCCGCTACTAGGAGGAGGTTGAAAAAGGAAAGCAAGAAAATGGATAAAAGAAAGGAGTGCGAGGGCAAGAAGCATTCAGTGTCTCTGCTTCTTCTGACACTGATTGTCACTTCCACACGTCCTCTCCTCTCAGACTTCTCCTCCTTCCCCTTACCCAGACAGTTATTCACTTCAACCCACTTGACAGCGTTCCTGTGATCCTCTGTCTGTGATAGCAACCCTCTCTCTCTCTCTCTCTCTCTCTCTCTCTCTCTCTCTCTCTCTCTCTCTCTCTCTCTCGCTCTCTCATTTTCTGAGGCTAGAATAGTGTCTTGGTGATTGGTGCGGGTCATATTGAAGTGATAAATTAAAACTAGTAAGGCATCTAGTTATCTACCTCTCCCACTCTCATCATAAACAACTACTGCCTTGTTAAACCTAAATCCAGAATAAGGGTTCTAATGTAGTTGGTTGCTGTCAGGTGTAAAGAAGTGGTAAATTATGTTAAAAATTCGGCTGTGACGAATAGCTTTGCTCTTTGAGTTAGCTTCTTCGCTCCCGAAGATGGTGAGAACACTCACGCAGACATACACAACAACACACACACACAAACACACACACCACACACACACACACACACACACACACACACAACACACACACTAACACACACACACACACACACCACACACCACACACACACACACACCACACACACACACACACCACCACACATACCTCAGAGTCTGCCGGAATGTGCAGCTATTTTCTCACTACGGCGTAGCAAAAGAAACCTAGTCTCTGTCAAGTCTCCACGCATGATTATCAAATCTCTCTTCACTCTCTTCTCTTGATTATCATCTCTCTCCACTCTGTTGCTCTCCACTCCACTCCACTCACTCTATTTCCTGATTGAGACACTGGTGCAGACCAATCACGTCCTTGACAGCACAGATGTTAACTGAGCTATGTAGGTGAGGAGGACAGAACCAATATCCTTATTGAAAATTATCCTGCGTTTATAGCCAATGTCCAGTGTGATATAGTTTATCTGATTGAGTTTTTTTGCCACAGGGCGAATGATTTATCTGCTACTTAACCACAGCATGGACTTGATTAGTTGGGCTGTTCCGGTGTGTGTGTGTGTGTGTATCATGAATACTTTGAAGCGCAACCTCACCCGCTCTGTTTGCATCCTTTCTCTCTCTCGCTGACTCTGAAGTATCTTCAACAACATTTAAAATAACTGAAGCCTATGGCAAAGAGAAACCAACCACAGGATTGCTTTCTGGAAACAATCTAAAGGAAAAGAAAGGATCCATTTCGATATAAATAAATAATATTTATTCTGCGTATGAAAAGAGAAAGAAGTGGAAGAGGGCTGGAGCTAATGTTGTTTTTATCCTGCTCGCGAACACTGAGTTTTCTGTTATTGGGCTATTTATTTGGAAGAAAAATGGAAATCCCTCAACCCAGATATTAATGTCTTGTCTAAAGATTTGTAGCTGGGAGGTGTGCTATGTTATCCTAATCAATCAGAAACCACAATGTTTGGTCTCTCTTTCTCTTTTTCAAATCAAATCAAATCAAATGTATTTATTAGCCCTTCTTACTGATATATCAAAGTGCTGTACAGAACCCAGCCTAAAACCCCAACAGCAAGCAATGCAGTGTAGAAGCACGGTGACTAGGAAAAACTCCCTAGAAAGGCAAAACCTAGGAAGAAACCTAGAGAGAACCAGGCTATGAGGGGGTGCCAGTCCTCTTCTGGCTGTGCCGGGTGGAGATTATAACAGAACATGCCAAGATGTTCAAATTCATAAATGACCAGCATGGTCAAATAATAATAATCACAGTAGTTGTCGAGGATGCAACAAGTCAGCACTTCAGGAGTAAATGTCAGTTGCTTTTCATAGCCAATCATTGAGAGTGTCACGGCCGTCGTCGGAAGGAGACCAAGGTGCAGCGTGGTGAGCGTACATTTTATTTTATTTGAAATGACGCAACAAAAACAATAAACAATGTAAAACGGCTGTGAAGCATAAGGGCTATGTGCCACAAACAAAGTTAACTACCCACAACGAAAGGAGGGAAAAAGGGCTACCTAAGTATGGTTCCCAATCAGAGACAACGATAGACAGCTGTCCTGATTGAGAACCATACCCGGCCAAAACATAGAAATACAAAATCATAGAAAACAAAACATTAGAATGCCCACCCCAATCACACCCTGACAAACCAGATAGAGACATAAAAAGGCTTCTAAGGTCAGGGCGTGACAGAGAGTATCTCTACCTGCTGTCTCTAGAGAGTTGAAAACAGCACGTCTGGGACAGGTAGCACGTCGGTGAACAGGTCAGCGTTCTCATAGCCGCAGGCAGAACGAGTGAAACTGGAGCAGCAGCACGGCCAGGTGGGACTGGGACAGCAAGGAGTCATCATGCCAGGTAGTCCTGAGGCATGGTCCTAGCTCAGGTCCTCCGAGAGAGAGAAAGAAGAAAAGAAAGAAAGAAAAAGAAAGAAAGAAAAGCGAAAGAAAGAGATGTAAGAAAAGAAAGAGAGAAGAATGAGAATTAGAAAGAGGCATACTTAAAATTCACATAGGACACCGGATAAGACAGGAGAAATACTCCAGATATAACAGACTGACCCTAGCCCCCCGACACATAAACTGCTGCAGCATAAATACTGGAGGCTGAGACAGGAGGGGTCAGGAGACACTGTGGCCCCATCCGATGATACCCCCGGACAGGGCCAAACAGGCAGGATATAACCCCACCCACTTTGCCAAAGAACAGCCCCCACACCACTAGAGGGAWAWCTTCAACCACCAACTTACCATCCTGAGACAAGGCCGAGTATAGCMCACAAATACCTCAAATACCTCAATACCTAGTCCCAAGTCCCTTGCTATGTGTCTCACTATAAATAGAACCCCCATTGCTTTTGAATGTAGCCAACGACACGGCCAGCCAGCTTCTGTTGAGAGTGTGTATGTTTGTGCGTGCGTGTATGTGTGTGTGAGAAACCACAGCAGGATGTTTGGCTGATTAGGTCTCAGGAGACCAGTAGCTAATGCTCTTTTCATTACACTCTAAGATTATCAAACGCTACACTCCTCCAAGGATATTTGTTTCTCTTCTGGCTCCTGTCTGGCTCTCACTCCCTCTTTCTCCCCCCCCCTTCCTTCCTTCCCTCCCTCCCGATTGGTTGGTTTCTCGCCCGAAATTCCAATTATCACTCCGAGAGATGAGAGAGAGAGTGTGCTGCAGAGAGAGAAGAAGACGGGAAGAGGAAGGGAGATAGAGAAAGTAGGAGAGCAGTGATAGTGGAATGGAGTCTAAGAAAAACGATGGAAAGAGTAATGTGTTCTTAGTGTGAAAAGAGAGACGATACATTATTTGACTTGGTCCTTTGGTTAAAAGGGGCCTAGCGTGTCTGGAATAAGGCACGGAATGAGGGAGTTACTGGTGGGAAAACTAAGATCAAGAGAACATTGACAGCCATTCGTGCCTTTCTCCCTCCATCCCGTTCCCTCCCTTCCCGTCATCCTCTTCCTCTGTGGATCTGTGGTCTTCGTTCTYTCTCCCTCTCTCCCTCTCTCCCCCTATCCCTACTCTTCTCTGTGGATCAGTAGCCTTGGTTCCCTTTCCTCTGTCTGTTTTACATAGAAAGCCTGTTGGTCATTAGCATCCATGAGCGCTCTGCTGGGCTTTGAGTGACTGAGTGTGTGTGCTCATGCCTGTCTGCGTGTGCACGTGTTAGTGGCCAGGCTGAGGCTGACACTGAGGGCTAAAAGGAGGTTCCTGTCCAGCTCCAGACACCCTAGCATGGCCTCGTCCATCTGTCCAGTGCCCTCTGCTGTAAGGTCCTCTGTGGTCCTCTCTCTGGTCCTCTCATCTCCATGGTCAGAGGCTACCTGATTTAATCTCCAACAGAGGTTGAAGATGCTAATTACCAGGTGTGTGTGTGTGTGTGTGTTCATTTCCAGCAGAGGGTGACTGAGGGTGCTAACGAGTGTGTGTGTGTGTGTCCTCTTGGAGGTGACAGGGTTCCGCTGGGTGCCCCTGACGTGACACGACTTCCCACCTTTCCAACGGGAGACATATGAACGCACTGATCTCCCCCACCTGGTACGTGTGTGTGTGTGTGTGTGTGTGTGTGTGTGCTGTGTTGTTGTGTGTGTGTTGTGTGTGTGTGTGTTTGGTTGGTGTGTGTGTGTGTGGTGTGTGTGTGTGTGTGTGTGCTGTGGGAATCTGATATCCCCAATCTGCTCAACCAGTGCCCACTGAAGACCTGGAGTAAGCCATCACATGCCCACACCCTGATTGGAGGAGCGCACAGTTCAGCTCAAGCAAATAGACTAACACCGCACATTTTGTAGTGTGGTGTGTTGAGAGAATGCTATGTGTGTGTCTATGATCTGTCCTTATTTACATTTTAGTTCCTTGTATTTTGAAGTCTATCTCTGGCTCTTGGATGTATAGTATGTAGATCTCTTTAGTGTGTGTTTTGTCTGTTGAGGCCAGATGCCAAAATGTCCAAGTGAGGAAGAAGCTGATGCTTCTGCACTGTGACCCAGCAGACCCAGGAGTGTATGGTGCTGGTGGGATAGATCAGGAGCATTCAAATATTATCTGGACTATCTGGATGGAGGCCTAAGTGTCATAACGGATAGTACCAAGATTTATTTGTCGTAAAGTTTCATGTCTTGGTTAACACTATAAAGATAAATGTTGGATGGGTAGTTACTGCAGGCAGAACGGGAGGCAGACAGACAGACAGGTAGGTAGGAATGCACCAGGTATAACAATGCACACACACACGCTTCAGGCTCATTGGCTCCCCATGCTGTCCTGTCTGTATGACTGATGACTGAAGCTCTGCCCACCACTCAGGAGTCCCMCATGCCCTCTTACCCTGCCCACCATGCCCAGATGGCCAGCCATTGGACTGGAGCATTTCCTCCATGCTGGCACCACCATTACCGTGCACAGCCTCTTGTCTGTGTTGTAATTCTTTCATCTTTCTCTCCATTGGTCAATTCTCTTTACCTCATTCCCTGTGATCCAATAGGCTCTGAGCTCAGATCTGTTTCTCTGAGCCCGTCCTTAAATCATGAAGTCTTTAATGATGTCATTATCAGCATACGTACTCTTTAAATGTACTAGATCCAGCATCCAGGCATGGGTGTACATTGAATCCTGACCGTACSGCACCACAGAGGGGCAGAGCTGACATTGTGCCAGTGGTGTTGTGGTCATAGTATCTGTATTGTGTAGGTGTCAAAGAGGCCGCTCTTTTGAGTAGGTGTCAGAGCCTGCTGTGGCACTGTGGTTATATATATATATGTGTGTGTGCGTATGTGCGTGTGTGCTTGTGTGTGTGTGTGTGTGTGGTATTTATTATTAATATTCCACATGTTCTGAAGCCTGACACTGGCCTTTGGGCTGTTTGACCTCAAGGGTCTTTGTGACCTTTGACTTTGTGACCTTTGACTCTGTGAGCTTTGGGTCTAATGTTTTGTCAAAGTTGGTCTGTGAGGCTGCAGTTGTCAAAGTGCAGCATGTTTTAGATTGGACATGCTGTCTGTGAAATGTCAKGGTTTGAACTTTTTGTTTACATTGTCAGGGACAAACAGAGAACGTTTAGTACTTATTGAATGCAAAGTAGGACAGATTGTAAAGCGGATTCTCGGGTGTATATGAATATACTATTTACTTATGTAATTGTATATATTTATACATTATGTATAAGGGTGTTTGTGTGTATTCAAGAGGCACAGGCGGAAAGTAAGGACATTTCCATACTTGTTTAAATGAATATAAATGTGTGAAAATGTGTGATGACGATAACAGGAAATGATTTCCCCCGTGTTTTTTTCCAGGATGCAATTCAGCACTCCCCTTGGGATGAGGAGAGGAAGCTTTCTGCTAAACGAAAGTACCTCAAATATCTCTATTTCACACCAATTTTCATTATTATAATTTCCCAAAGTGCCAGAATTAACCAGTACTAAAAGGTACATTAAAGGAATTTAGCACAATCATGTCAAGTATTTGGATATGCAATTATGCTACCTGAAATGAATCGTCTATATGTCTCTCCTGGGTAGGCCTTTTAACGTCGGCCATCTTAAAAAGCTGTTTTCACTTCCAGAAGTCTTCAAAGGCCAGAAAAATKGGTTAGGACCTAATATGCAAAACCTTGAGGTTTATTGTTACTGACTAGACAACACTTCCATGGCTAGTGTTATAGAGTTGTCATATAGACTTGTGTATTTGAGATTAGGGCTGTCCCCGAGGAAGAAAAAAAACTTGGTCAACTGATCGTCTGTTCTTTCAACCAATTTTTAAACGTGTATTTTGCCATATATAGACACACCCTATGTGTTTTAATAAAATCAACTATATGCATTGAGCTTGTCTGATGCTTAAAGCTTAAGGTTTGATGAAATAAGACAAATGCCTCAAGAAGGCGCCAGAGATCTAGATAACCAGAAGAAAAAACCTGACCCAACTTTTCTCCTCCTGCTCTTGCTGGCTTAAGCAGATTCTGCCATTACTCTCCTGAAGTTGCCAGTAATAGGCTACATGAGAAGTTGGCAACCTTTCTCATGTGGAATGCCAATTTATCTTACAATTTCTAATTTCTACCGATCTGCGTGCCAGTTATGGTGTTCATATGCAAATTTACATGAATCATTTAATTTAATTTATAATAACATCTTCATATCTCAAAATCATTGTATTAAAATTCTATCCAAATGAAAATGATACAAACCTAAAAAGTAACTTCTATTGCCATTGCCAACTATGTAAAAATAGCCTACATATAGCCAACAAGTAAAAACATTGGAGCCTGCAGGTAGAAAATATCCTGATAAAAATAAATATCCTATAAATCACATTGGCTACACATGGCCTGTCTGCAATGAACTTGAAAMATTGTATCAACTACTAACTTGGGTCTGGCAGGAGAGTTGGGAAATGTCTGGGAGCTGAGTTTCCCACATCAGTGAACTCGGGACAGACACAGCTGTAGGCCATTTGCGCAAGGGATAAGAAGCAGTGCTTGACTTGGGCAGGAGTTCACCAGAGCTGAGTATTGTTAGCACCTGCACTTAAATATAAAACAGTACCAGCACCCAAAATGAGTACCAGAACCTATTTCAGTCCAAGTCAAGCACTGATAAGAAGAAATCAGGTAGGCTTAATTTATGACGTTTCCATTGGATCACAGCATGACATTTTTCCCTTTCACGCTGAGTGGTTATCAAAAGGGAGAGAGCTGTAAAGATTTTTCAAATACATTGAGGAATTATTGTCATTCTCAATGGATGTAAAAACAGACTTTCTTTGCTTGCTGTTTTTAGGTGAACAAAACATTACTTTGAGAAGCTCCATACGTCATTAGTGGTGGTGCGTTATGCCAATCAGAAATACTATCAGATCCCATAATGGGCACATTTATATGCCTACATTTGTATGCAGGCCATGTAGCCTATAGGCCTACTTCTATGCGTGCGCATCCTTACTCAACATTGACAGGAGCGCTCCAAACAAAAGACAATTACTAAATTGACAAAACTTGTAAATTGAATGAAATAAACCAAAAACGTGTTTCTCACAAGWGTAGCATAGGTTGTGCACTCTGCAAACAATGTGTCCACTCTGACAATGAGCCCTGGAAGACTGGAATAATAATATTGAATGCATTAAAATAAATTACCGTAACCAAAGTAACAACGTGATCAAGACAAAGGAGATGATTGTAGACTACAGGAAAAAGAGGACCGAGCATGCCCCCATTCTCATCAACGGGGCTGTAGTGGAGCAGGTTGAGAGCTTCAAGTTCCTTGGTGTCCACATCATCAACAAACTAACATGGTCCAAGCACACCAAGAACGTCGTGAAGNAAATAAGACAAATGCCTCAAGAAGGCGCCAGAGATCTAGATAACCAGAAGAAAAAACCTGACCCAACTTTTCTCCTCCTGCTCTTGCTGGCTTAAGCAGATTCTGCCATTACTCTCCTGAAGTTGCCAGTAATAGGCTACATGAGAAGTTGGCAACCTTTCTCATGTGGAATGCCAATTTATCTTACAATTTCTAATTTCTACCGATCTGCGTGCCAGTTATGGTGTTCATATGCAAATTTACATGAATCATTTAATTTAATTTATAATAACATCTTCATATCTCAAAATCATTGTATTAAAATTCTATCCAAATGAAAATGATACAAACCTAAAAAGTAACTTCTATTGCCATTGCCAACTATGTAAAAATAGCCTACATATAGCCAACAAGTAAAAACATTGGAGCCTGCAGGTAGAAAATATCCTGATAAAAATAAATATCCTATAAATCACATTGGCTACACATGGCCTGTCTGCAATGAACTTGAAAMATTGTATCAACTACTAACTTGGGTCTGGCAGGAGAGTTGGGAAATGTCTGGGAGCTGAGTTTCCCACATCAGTGAACTCGGGACAGACACAGCTGTAGGCCATTTGCGCAAGGGATAAGAAGCAGTGCTTGACTTGGGCAGGAGTTCACCAGAGCTGAGTATTGTTAGCACCTGCACTTAAATATAAAACAGTACCAGCACCCAAAATGAGTACCAGAACCTATTTCAGTCCAAGTCAAGCACTGATAAGAAGAAATCAGGTAGGCTTAATTTATGACGTTTCCATTGGATCACAGCATGACATTTTTCCCTTTCACGCTGAGTGGTTATCAAAAGGGAGAGAGCTGTAAAGATTTTTCAAATACATTGAGGAATTATTGTCATTCTCAATGGATGTAAAAACAGACTTTCTTTGCTTGCTGTTTTTAGGTGAACAAAACATTACTTTGAGAAGCTCCATACGTCATTAGTGGTGGTGCGTTATGCCAATCAGAAATACTATCAGATCCCATAATGGGCACATTTATATGCCTACATTTGTATGCAGGCCATGTAGCCTATAGGCCTACTTCTATGCGTGCGCATCCTTACTCAACATTGACAGGAGCGCTCCAAACAAAAGACAATTACTAAATTGACAAAACTTGTAAATTGAATGAAATAAACCAAAAACGTGTTTCTCACAAGWGTAGCATAGGTTGTGCACTCTGCAAACAATGTGTCCACTCTGACAATGAGCCCTGGAAGACTGGAATAATAATATTGAATGCATTAAAATAAATTACCGTAACCAAAGTAACAACGTGATCAAGACAAAGGAGATGATTGTAGACTACAGGAAAAAGAGGACCGAGCATGCCCCCATTCTCATCAACGGGGCTGTAGTGGAGCAGGTTGAGAGCTTCAAGTTCCTTGGTGTCCACATCATCAACAAACTAACATGGTCCAAGCACACCAAGAACGTCGTGAAGAGGGCACGACCAAACCTATTCCTCCTCAGGAAACTGAAAAGATTTGGCATGGGTCCTCAGATCCTCAAAGAGTTATACAGCTGCACCATCGAGAGCATCCTGACTGGTTGCATCACTGCCTGGTATGGCAACTGCTCGGCCTCCGACCGCAAGGCACTACAGAGGGTAGTGCATACGGCCCAGTACATCACCTCTATACCAGGCGGTGTCAGAGGAAGGCCCTAAGAATTGTCAAAGTCTCCAACCAGCCTAGTCATAGACTGTTCTGCTACCGCACGGCAAGCGGTACCGGGGCGCCAAGTCTAGGTCCAAGAGGCTTCTAAACAGCTTCCACCTCCAAGCCATAACTCCTGAACATCTAATCAAATGGCTACCCAGACTATTTGCACTGCCCCCCCCCTTTACACCACTGCTACTCTCTGTTGTTATCATCTATGCATAGTCACTTTAATAACTCTACTTACATGGACATATTGACTAACCAACTGGGGCCCCCTCACATTGACTCTGTACCGGTACCTCCCTGGATATAGTCTCGCTATTGTTATTTTACTGTTGCTCTTTAACTACTTGTTACTTTTATTTAAAAAATGTAACTGCATTGCTGGTTAGGGGCTCGTAAGTAAGAATATCACTGTAAGGTCTACACCTGTGACTCAAATTTGATTTGATTCAAAACATTGTAGATTAGGAATTAACGGTAAATGTACTAGTGGTGATATAGGTTATGGGGAATTGATATACACTAATAAGCAAATCCAAACAATTGACACAATGAAGTTATGAAACAATGAATGTGCACAAGTTGGCGGGAGAGAGCGCATTCTGGAGAGAGAAGTGCATTGTRCATCTGGGTGCTGCATGGTCAATCTGACGTCTGCATTGGCCGTGCAGCATTTACGCTGATACGGCCTCAGCAGAACTCAGGGCATTCATACTTCTCACGCTTCGTGGAGCAGTGCAGAGMTGTTGTGAAGGAAGTGAGTTTGYGTTTTTRCAGGATGTACCACCCCCACCTACCATCAACAAATCATGTCATTGCAGAGCTATACAGACCCCTCTGCAATGTTACAAAATGTAGGAGGTGCATGGTGATGAGCTCGATTTAGCCGCTGCGTGGCTCTGGAGGCTCCGCAATTGCGTCACACCCTCCATATGGAGCCTCCTACCACATTTACGGATCAAGCATGGCTTTTAGTCTAGGCCTCCGCAATAGATTAGTTCACTAAGATGGGCACATATATATATATATATGTGTTACTGCTCAGCTAAGACAATATCGGTCGACCAACAGCCTAACGACCAAATAAAAGTGCTGCCTTTTCACAACATAAATACATTCATCAAAACTATATTATTCTATTATTCTGTCAAAATTGCAAATAGATGAATCAAAAGAACACGACTGCNGTCAAAATTGCAAATAGATGAATCAAAAGAACACGACTGCCTCCTTGTCTCTTGAATCAAGCAGACAAAACAAAGTTAGTCTGTCTTTAAAAAATCCCAGTAGATCAGTACATTTTCTTTGCAGTCACTAAATCATTGCAACGCTCGTCTTCCTCCTCTTCTGAGGAGGAGTAGTAGGAAGGATCGGAGGACCAATGCGCAGCGTGGTAAGTTTCCATACTTTAATAAAGCAAATAGAAACACTGAACAAAAACAACAAAGTGAACGAACGAAAACGAAACAGTCCCCGTATGGTAACAACACAGGAACAGGAACAATCACCCACAACCCACAATGACAAAACAGGCTACCTAAATATGAAAACGACTGACACCTGCCTCTGATTGAGAACCATATCAGGCCAAACACATAGAAACAGACAAACTAGACATACAACATAGAATGCCCACTCACATCACACCCTGACCAAACAAAACATAGAAACATACAAAGCAAACTATGGTCAGGGCGTGACAATCATGATGATTAAAATTGGAAGTACAACTATCCAAAGGTGCAGMATTATGGGCAATTACTCTGCTTTTATGCGTATTTCACCAAACAATTTCCTACACATCAAATCTAATATTATACATGATAAACATTTTTGCACTTGTGAAGAATTCATTAATTGTTATCATCACAATCCTCTTCCATGTATTCAGTACAAAAGCTGGTTTGAACATTGTTTTGTAGACTTTCCATTAGCGCATAGAAACAACTGATATGAATGAATCCACAGCAGAGCAAAGCTCTATAATGGAAGGTCCCAATGTTGGAGATGATGATTTAGGAGTAACCCAACTTCATTYTCTGTCTCTTTGCATGTCCTCAATATTGTAAAAAATCATAACAATTAGACAGTCCCCATTGCCTAGATATTTCCATATATTGTACATGGTATGACACAAATGGGGTGATTTCGAATTTTGTGCAGTAGTATTTACTGATTGTGAGAAACCATGAACAAAATTGCATCCATTTCTCTTCTGATGAAAACAATGTTATATTCTGTGAAAAGAACACGTGTTTTTTTGTATTCACTGATGACGTTTGTATTTATTTAAAGGTCTAAGATATGCAAGTCAGGTACTAAGGCAAGAAAATGATCAGTTCTGTAAATGTATTTGAGCATTTGATCATTGCTCTTCTGCTATAGATACGTTTCAGCGCAGATCCCAAAATTACGCGATTGAGAAACTATAATGGCGCCTACAGATCTGTGTCTTAGTAAATCTGATTGATAAGGGTTGT
>NC_036869.1:10341379-10373368 GCF_002910315.2 Salvelinus sp. IW2-2015
CTTTGGCAATGTAAACATGTTTTCATGCCAATAAACTCCTTTGAATTAAATTGAGAGAGAGAGAGAGAAGAGAGAGAGAGAGAGAGAGAGAGAGGAGAGAGAGAGAGAGGCATAGAGAGAGGGAGAGACAGAGGCATGAGAGAGAGAGGCAGAGAGAGAGAGAGAGAGAGAGAGCAGCTGAAGGAGGGGTAAATACAATGTTCCAGCTGTGCAGAGACAGGTGCTCGTACTCCCTGCCAACAGCAGGAATATGACCCTGCAATACAAGTACCTAGCTAGGCTACAATCTGTGCCCGTCGTATATCCACACTGTCAAGGTACACCGTAGTGTGTAGGACTCGTGTGTGTGAGACCTAGTGTGTGCTCCTAGGTAATATACCAATAGCTATTCAAGTACTACTCTCTAGGCTATGCAGGCCTGTTCCATCTGAGGCCCTGTATAACCACCACTGCTAAGATAAAAGTACCCAACTACAGTTTTCTCAGGCTTTCTAGCTGTGTTTAACACTAGGAGAGAGAGACAGAAGAGAGTAGCCAGAGAGAGCATGGGGAGGAGGAGAGAAGAGAGACGAGTGAAACAGACGAGAAGCTATGTCAGGAGAGAATGTGGAGAGAGACAGACAGACGACTGGGGAGAGACACATTTAAGTCTGGAGGGCCGCTGGTGAATCACTCCTCTGTCTTTATCTCGTCTTAGTCTTTAGTGGCAAGCGTCTATTAACTTCGTTCCTGAAGCAGGATTCACAAAACGAGGAGAACGTCTTGGAGAGCTTCAATAGAATATTCAGATAGTGTTTGCAGCGTACTTCTCCTATTGAAACTGCAATCACCTCAAACTCTCCCCTCGTTTAGAGATATCAGAAGACTGGGACTGTTTACACCTGCCACTGATACCGGAAAGTAGCCGGCTTCTAGACGTAGCAGCGCTAGCCGCAGAACATCTGAATAGTCTACTATTACGTTGAGGCAGAGACAAATGAATGGTATGGCAACTGTCACTGACTGCTTCTGGTTCTTTGGATGTGCTTTGGGGGGGGGTAAATGGAATAGACAATAAACAAAAGGGAAATAAACAAGGGAAACATTAGCAAACATTAAACTCACAAAAGTTTTAAAAGAATAGACATTTCAAATGTTTTATTATTGGCTATGTACACTGTTATAACAATGTGCAAGTAGTTGAAAAGAAACAGATAAATAGGTTGTATTTACAATGTTGTTTGTGCTCCTCTGGTTGTCCTTTTCTCATGGCAACGGGTCACAAACTTTGCTGCTGTGATTGCACACTGTGGTATTTTGCCTAACAGATATGGGAGTTTAACAATGTTTGATTTGTTTTCAATGTTTTTGTGGGTCTGTGTGGTCTGTGGGAAATACAGTATGTGTCTCTAATGTGCTCATACATTTGGCAGGAGGTTAGGAAGTGCAGCTCAGTTTCCAACTCATTTTTTGGGCAGTGGGCACAAGCAGACCTGGAAGATATGCTGTGGTGGCCTCTTTCAATAGCAAGGCTATGCTCACTGAGTCTGTACTTAGTCAAGCATTTTCCTAATTTGGTGTCTGTCACAGTGGTCAGGTATTCTGCTACTGTGTACTCTCTGTTTAGGGCCAGATAGCATTCCAATTTGTTCTGTTTTCTGATTGATTCTTTCCAGTGTGTAAAATAGTTATCTTTTTGCTTTCTCTTAATTTGTATAGGTCTGAATGTGTTTCTGTCCTGGGGTTCTGTGAAGTCTGTTTGTGTTTGTGAACAGAGCCCCAGAACCAGCTGGCTGAGGGGACTCTTCTATAGGTTCATCTCTCTGTAGGTGAAGAGGTGAAGGCTTTGTGGTGGAATTTGTGGGCATCGCCTCCTTTTAGGTGGTTGTAAAATGTAACATCTCTTTTCTGGATTTTGATACTTGCGGGTATAGACCTAATTCTGCTCTGCATGCATTGTTTGGGGTTTTGCGTTGTACACAAATTATATTTTTGAAGAATTCTGCATGCAGAGTCTCAATTGGGTGTTTGTCTTTCTGGTTGAATTCTGATTATTCATGGCTCTTGGTGCTATCAGTCCTGGGCAGGCTCAGAGAACAGCCTGGATTTTAGGAGACGAGGTACCGAAGACGACCGAACCAAGCCAGAAAACGGGAGGAGGAAGGAGGAGGACTCTTTTTCTCGCATTTTCTCTCTTTCTTTCATCTAAATAAGTTCAGGCGTAAAAATGTGCTTAACAAGTCACATAATCAGTTGCTTGGACTCACTCTGTGTGCAATAGTAGTGTTTAACATGATTTATGAATGACTACCTCATCTCTGTACCCCACACATACAATTATCGGTAAGGTCCTTCAGTCGAGCAGTGAATTTCAAACACAGATTCAACCACAAAGACCAGGGAGGTTTTCCAATGCCTCGCAAAGAAGGGCACCTATTGGTAGATGGGTATAAAAACAGACATTGAATATCCCTTTGAGAATGGTGAAGTTATTAAAACTTGTTAGGGCTAGGGTCCTTTTTTCTAAATTTATGCCTGACTGACGTGCCCAAAGTAAACTGCCTGTTACTCAGACCCAGAAGCCAGGATATGCATATAATTGGTACAATTGGAAAGAAAACACRTTGAAGTTTGTAGAAATGTTAAAATAATGTATGAGACTATAACACAATAGATATGGTAGGAGAAAATCCAAAGAAAAACCAACCTGATTTTATATTTTTTGAGAGCCCATGCTCTTCCAATGGATCGTATAGGGTCATATCCAAATCCAGCTCCCAGATTGCAATTCTTATGGCTTCCCACTAGATGTCAACAGTCTTTGTTCAAGGTTTCAGGCTTGTTTCTTCCCAAACAACAAAGAATTTTTWGTTTTAATACTGGGAGTCGGAGTTGGAAACCAGTCTGTAATTTTGCTTTTCTATTGAACATACTTATTTCCGTATGAAATATTATAGTTTAATTACATTTTAGGGTACCTGAGGATTAAAAATAAATGTATTTTGACTTGTTTTAACGAAGTTTAGCGGTAGATTTTTGGATTCCTTTCTCTGCACGTTGAACGAGTGGATTACTCAAATCATTGGCGCCAACTAAACAGACTTTTTGGAATATAAAGAAGGATTTTATCTAACAATACAACCATACATGTTGTAGCAACCCTTTGGATTGCAAATCAGAGGGAGATTTTCAATAAGTAAGTGAATATTTAATCGCTKTTTGTGATTTTATGAAGCCTGTGCCGGTGGAAAAATATGTTGATGTGGGGCGCCATCCTCAAAACAATCGCATTGCATTCTTTCACTGTAAAGCCTATTGTAAATCGGACAATGCAGTTAGATGACCAACAAATTAAGCTTTTAACCGATATAAGACACTTGTATGTACCTAAATGTTTAATATCCATKATTTTTATAATTATTTATTTGAATTGCGCGCCCTCCAATTTCACCGGAAGTTGTCGACAGGTGTCCCGCTAACTCAGTTGCCAGAGAGGAAGGAATCCGCTCAGGGATATCACCATGAGGCCAATGGTGACTTTAAAACAGTTAGAGTTGCTGTGATAGGAGAAAACTGAGGATGGATCAACAACATTGTAGTTACTCCACAGTACTAAGTTAATTGACAGAGTGAAAAGAAGGAAGCCTGTGAAGAATAAAAATGTTTTAAAACATGCATCCTGTTTGCAACAAGGCACTAAAGTAATACTGGAAAAATGTGGCAAAGCAATTCACTTTTTGTCCTGAATACAAAGTGTTATGTTTGAAACAAATTCAATACAACTTTGAATACTTTCTGAAGGCACTGTAGTTGTGTGTGTCCATTTCCTCAGCCTACTAGCTGAACGAGGTCCACTGAATCTCAAGTCATAAATTACTGTGTTTTACTGCCACAATGTCAATACCAGTCAATACCATTCTACCCTCATTCCACTTTATTAACCAAAACAAATCCATCAACAGAACATTCTGGCAATAACTGTGCAACATGTTCCTGTTTCTCCAACGGTTTCTGAAGCTGTTGAATTAATTAAACCACTTGTGTGGATCGATGGAGTCTGTCCGTGTACAAATTGCAAGCTTTATCATAAGAACACGTGCATAAATAACTCCCATAGCGATGAAAATGAAAACTAGAATCCAGAAATATTAATTACCCAACAAATCCTCTTTATTGCAATCCTTTATCGCCAGCCAGCCAGCCAGCCAGCCAGCCAGCCAGCCAGCCAGCCAGCCAACAAACCAGCCAGCCTACCAGCGAGCCAGCCAGTCAGCCAGCTGATTGTATGTATTCCCTTCGAGGACAGGGAAGGGAACAGAGCAGGGATTCAGCATAGAGAAGTGTGTAATTCTGCACCATTGGGTTTTATGAGGTGAACTGAACTGGAGCTGTAGCAGCTAGGGGGAGAGGGAAGCTCATGTTAAAATGTATGAGTGAATTTTCCTTTTTTTCCTTTTATCCCTCTTCTTCCTTCCCCTCGTCCTGCCTCATCCCTCCTCCCGGTATCTGAAGGCAGTGTTTTTGTGATCCGTATTTAGAGTTTGGTGTCTGGTATTATTTCTCCCATCTCTCTCTGCTTGGATGATGAAACAGCTCTACAGCCTGAGAGACAGACAGCAGCAGACACAGCACAGCAACACCTCACTAGTTTCAACAAGCCTGGCCTTGATTCTCACATCACTGTTGTTTTTTGGAAGTGTTGTATCTACCTTGCTCCTTTCCTCGTTCTCTTTGTAGCTCTGCGTGGTTGCAACAAGAGGAAATAGGTAAACAAAGCAGGAAGACTGTCACAACCTAGAACTGATGACGATGCTGTTCCTTTGAACAAATCCACCTGTACTTTGTGTGCAGTGATATATAGATGTTTCCTTTCTTTGCCTCTGTGGGTATTGGAGATGAGGGTGTTGCAGGTGTGGGTAGTAGAGATGTGGGGGAACTTTTCTATCAAATATTTATGATGCTATCAGGCCTATCGTGACTGCCAATGTCAATGTAGCTTAGCCTACACCATCTCTCCTTGCATTTCCCTCCCTACCCCTCCCCTCCCTCCTCCCTCCCTCCCTCCCTCCCTCCTGTCCTCCTCTCCGTCTCCGTCCCGTCCGTCTCCGTCTCCGCTCCGTCTGCTCTCCGTCTCCGTCTCTTTTCTTTCTCTCTGTCTCTCTGCCCTCTCTGTCACTCTCTTTCCATTTCTCTCTTTCCCCCTCTCTCGCTCCTCCTCTATCCCCTCTCCCTCTCTGCTTTGAGCAGGGTCTGATACTGATAGTCAGGTAGGGTCAAGGCTCTGTGCAGTGCTGAGCAAGTGAATGGATGGCCGGGTGTATGGAGGTGTGTGTGTTAGGGCTGTCCCCTGTCCCCAAAAATATTGGTTGACCAAAAAGTTATTACAGCAAAGATCTAAAAACAGTCACATTCATTTGTGAATGCAATTTCCAAATGGAACGGTTAGTTCTATTTATTGTTTACGCTTAATTATTCAATGGTCACTTTGCTATTTATTTTAAAACTAAAATGCTTCAATGCATTTCACATCATGAATGACTCCGTATGCTGTGTGATGACATGAATGCAAAAATTATTTATTGGTAAAGTATGCCTGTTACTATTGAAATACAGGCCTCAGTAAGTTTACTGGTATTAAGACTAAACAGGATGTGCTCTTAGGCCTACAGCTCGATGGTGGTTATACTAAAGGCTGCTATACTAAGCTACTAATGATATACATTCACTTCTACTTCTCATATCATACTATATATCTCATTATTATTATATTATTATATAATGATGAATCATTTACATTTTACATTTAAGTCATTTAGCAGATGCTCTTATCCAGAGCGACTTTACAATTGGTGCATTCACCTTATGATATCCAGTGGAACAACCACTTTACAATAGTGCATCTAACTCTTTCTAAGGGGGAGGGGGGGGTTAGAAGGATTACTTTATTTCTATCCTAGGTATTCCTTAAAGAGGTGGGGTTTCAGGTGTCCTCCGGAAGGTGTGATTGTTACTCCCGCTGACGTGGCGCGTGCGGGGAGTTTGTTCCACCATTGGGGTGCCAGAGCAGCGAACAGTTTTGACTGGCTGAGCGGAACTGGTACTTCTCAGGGTAGGGAGGCGAGCAGGGCCAGAGGTGGATGAACGCAGTGCCCTTGTTTGGGTGTAGGGCCTGATCAGAGCCTGAAGGTACGGAGGTGCCGTTCCCCTCACAGCTCCGTAGGCAAGCACCATGGTCTTGTAGCGGATGCGAGCTTCAACTGGAAGCCAGTGGAGAGAGCGGAGGAGCGGGGTGACGTGAAGAGAACTTGGGAAGGTTGAACACCAGACGGGCTGCGGCGTTCTGGATGAGTTGTAGGGGTTTAATAGCACAGGCAGGGAGCCCAGCCAACAGCGAGTTGCAGTAATCCAGACGGGAGTGACAAGTGCCTGGATTAGGACCTGCAGGTACTATCATAATAGTAATAACAATAAGAATTTGCTCAAGGAAAAAGGAGGGTTATTATTATAAATATAATTTTTCTGACAATTTGGAACAGTGCAAACAACACTAAATAAATGGTAAATAATAGCAGAGGCGCTGGTCGAATGAAAAACAGTGTAAAGCCTTTATTACAGCATAGCAAATATTAAAAACTGTCTAATTTGTGAAATTGTTTACTTGACATGTCGTTGCGTGAGGCTTGGTGGTCACGGAATCAGTAGGCTATTAAACAAACACTCAAACAGGTAACAGAAGCAAMATCTGTCTTGTTTCTGTAGATATAATGATGATTTATAAAGACAGGCACATTTAACAGTTAGGCTATTGATTATAGACCTATTTAAGTTGGTTTCCTCTCTCCTCACTTTTCTTAGACAATAAGTCAAGGGCTGTTTTCTCCTCTCTTAACTCTAGCAACATGGTCAGGAAAAGGCGGCGATTCAACAGCACATTGTGTTTCAGAGCCGCACACAGCAACCACTATCCAACGCGGGAGAAAGTGCATTTGTTATAAAATATTAGTTTTATTTGTGTTGCACCATTGTTCTTACATAATATAACCATATACAATTTCAGTAGCACATACCTTAGACTGCAGGACTGTGCCATCCCCACTGCCTCCACAATAGATCAGTCCACTCAGAGGCGTGAATCAGACAGCTGTCTTGTACACCACGATTTTTAAAACATTGAACAATTTTTGCTACTGCTCGACTAAAGAAATCTCGGTTGACCAACAGCCTATGGGGTCAGCCCCAGTGCGTGCTCGTCGGGGTGTGTCAGTGCCTGATGAATGGAGAAGGTAATCGTCCTGACTTCTCTAAGCGCCCACGCATAAGAATGAAGAATACTAATAAATTAGCAGACAGGGAAGCGTGGCCTGTGTCCATCTGAGGAGGCCTTGTGTGGTGCTGTCGGTCCAGAACAGGCACTTAGAGCCTGATGTGTTGGTCAACACAGAGACACACTGGGGCTGCTATATAAGGAATAGGGTGCCATTTGGGATGCCCCCAGACTCGTTGGAGTGCGTGATATTGGAATCTGACCTTTCATAGTCTGCTGGTTTCAGTCATAGCTAACATATTATTGTCTGTGGTGAGCTTTTAGGATCATTTGCAGAGCTTTACACTGTGTGGCTGTCAGTGACTTTTCCATTGGGTCCAATGTGACAGGAAAGCTCAATCAAGCCCGGCTAAATGACTTGAAAGTGAAGTGCTATTTGAAGTCTGGAATCTATGAATGCAGTAAACCCCATCTGCATGGACTGCAGTGTTTATGTATTCATTGTGCCTCTGCGGTAAAATAGTAAACTGTCCCTCAGTAAACGATATGGGTTATTGTGGCAGTAATGATTTTTCAGTGGTCCAGATTCCCTTTGGTTCCCTGTGGGAGGGATCTGCGATTCACTTTGGTTTCTCTGCATGGCGCTGGATTCATTTAGATGAGTGAGTAGAGATTTGGGCAGCGCTCAATGACTCCTGTGGGTCCCATGTTCTGTGTGTGTTCTCTGATGAAGAGAGAGAGAAAGATGGCTGTTTGAAAGAGCGAGAGGGAGAGATGACTGTGTGAAACGAGGCTATGCTAAACTATGGATGTTTGAGTAGTGGGATTTGCCACCAGACAGGCCCCCGTGGATTCAAAGACAAGCTGTTTGATTAGGACTTCACTCTCTCTGCCTCCAGTCCTTTCTCTTTCTGTGTTGCGTAACGTGGAATCCTTTCTTCCCTCCTCATCTCTCCATTGTCTGTGCCGTTCTCCTCTCATCTCTCTGTTGTCTGTCCTCAGGTGGTGTTTGAAGCATCTGTCTCGGCAGAACGGCGAGGCTACATTGCCATTGACGACATCCTGCTGCTCAACTACCCCTGCTGTAAGTAGCTACCCACCACACTACAGCCCCAACGTCCCAATGTACATCAGCCCAGAGAACACCGCTCCAACACACCAACATAACAAACCCAGCGCACCACTATACCAATCTATCAACTACGCACCGCATCAATGCACCAAGGCACCAAAGTACTAATGTACCAATGTACTTCAGAACAGAGGCAGTGACCTTTTACAAAGAAATGGGACAATATGTGTCTGGGCGCTAGGAGGTGGACAGACCAAGTCTCAGGACTGTGATGGGTGCGTGGGTGGACGGACAGACGGACAGACAAAGGCCTGTACAGTAATCGGCGGTGGAGAAGGCACTGTTCTCAAAGCCAGAGACGGTTCTGAGAGGCTTTTGGCATGTGGACACCTGTCTGATTTCCCATGGTTCATGGCTGCACAGCGCCGCTCCTTTTGTCCCGGTCGACCAGACAGCGAGCTGGTGACCTTTATCTTCCTGACGGCTCGGCTAGTCGCTCCGCTCTCCCCGTCACCAAGACGAGCCCACTCTCCCAGAGCTAATATACTGATCCTGGAAACACACACACACACACACACACACACACACACACACACACACACACCACACACACACAACACACACACACACACACACACACACACACACACACACACACACACACACACACACACACACACACACACACACACACACACACACCCACACCAATGTTCCAAGACAAGAGCGGGCAGCAGGTGAAGGGCCTCTCGTCGCATGTTGTTTTTCTTCTCCTCACAAAGGCGTGACGAGAGCAGCAGTAGTCTGAGGTCTCTAGCTGGACCATAATGACACATGGTGACACTCTGAGAGATTTCCCCATTATAGCTAACCCCCCTCCCTTAGTGTAACCCCCCACCCCGTCAGCCCTCAGTGCAAACACCCCACAACCCCTTCCTTCTATAAACCTGACAAAATGCCTTTATAGCGCCCTCTGTCTCTCCCACAGCAGCACTCACAGCAGTCTGACACACCATGGTTTTCCTTTGGGATATTTCCCCAGTAAAACCTCCCTCCTTCAGTGCAGCCCCTCCCTGCAAACATACATATGCTTCTACAGGCTACCTGGCCATTATTCTCCTCAGACACTCACCTGCTGTCCCCATAACTATTACCTCTACAGGAGAGCAGGCGCAGGTCAAGGACTGTATCCCAAATGGCACCCTATTCCCTACAAATTGCATTACTTTTGATTGATCAGTTCCCTGGTCAAAAGTAATACACTATATAAAGTGGTTCATGCTTTAAAAGTTACAAACTTTTGCCGCGACCATTAGTGGTAGATGGTGGCATTGTGTCATTGCTAGGCCTGATCACCGACAACGATGAGGTGGCCTATAGGGAGGAGGTCAGAGATTTGGTTGTATGGTGCCAGGACAACAACCTCTCCCTTAATGTGAGCAAGACAAAGGAGCTGATCGTGGACTACAGGAAAAGGCGGGCCTAACAGGCCCCCATTAACATCGAGGGGGCTGTAGTGGAGCGGGTCGAGAGTTTCAAGTTCCTTGGTGTCCACATCACCAACATACCAAACATACCAAGACAGTAGTAAAGAATGCATGACAAAACCTTTTCCCCGTCAGGAGACTGAAAACATTTGGCATGGGTCCCCAGATCCTCAAAAGGTTTTACAGCTTCTCCATTGAGAGCATCCTGACCGGTTGCATCACTGCCGGGGAATGGCAACTGCTCGGCATCTGATCGTAAGGCGCTACAGAGGGTAGTGCATACGGCCCAGTACATCACTGGGGCCAAACTTCCCTGTCGTCCAGGATCTATATAATAGGCGTGTCAGAGGAAAGCCCATAAAATTGTCAGAGACTCCAGTCACCGAAGTTATAGAATYTTTTCTCTGCTACCACACGGCAAGCGGGACAAGAGCGCCAAGACTAGGACCAAAAGTCTCCTCAACAGCTTCTACCTCCAAGCCATAAGACTGCTGAACAATTATTAAAATTGCCACCGGACTATTTACGTTGACCCCTCCCCCCTCCCTTTTGTACACTGCTGCTACTCGTTGTTTATTATCTATGCGTGGTCACTTCACCCCTACCTACATGTAAAATTACCTCAACTAACCTGTACCCCTGCGCACTGACTCAATACCGGTACCCCCTGCAAATAGCCTCGTTATTCTTATTGTGTGACTTTTTATTATTATTTTTTACTTTAGTCTATTTGGTAAATATAACTCTTCTTGAACTACCGAGTCCACCAAATGCATTGTTTTCTAACCATTATCTGGATGGATCCATAATGAATTACTATGTGAATAAATATCACTGAATGACAGAAATATTGGAATAAAGTAGGCTAATGAAGGCAACAAATTGTTGCTTACTGGAACACCCAAAGTCCTCCAACTGTTATAATAGGATTTGAAGCAATAGCCTACCCGCATGTAGTCAACTATTTCAACACCGTTTCACGCTGCTCTGAGACAAGCATGGGGACTGGTCTTGATAAATCAATGAGATTTTTATTTTCACTGTTTGGGTATTGGTTAGACTACAATTAGGGTGTGGAAATGTTAGGATTATTTTGCTCTCACTTGCAGTCACTTGACCGGTCACATTGTACAGAGCCATATTTTCCTAACGGAAACCATGAGTTTTTTCTTGGAATAGAATCACCATAATATTAATCAAATTAATTAAGCTACATTTCTTAAAATCAATCACATATACTATGTTTTTACAAAAAAAGGTTTTKAATTATCTAGTACAGCCAATATTAAAAACAGTCAAATGCTTTTCAAATATGCCCTCTGGTGGTCAAACTAGTGCTAACTAGCATTAATGGCAACAATGGCTGACACTTAAATAATGTACCATAGAATTCTGCCCGCAAGCTGTGCTGCAGTACGACGCAACTTTTAAAGGAAGAATCACTGTAGGATGCAATTTGGTATGCAGACATACAGACAGAGAGCCCGCAGCTGTGCTGACAATGTGTGACAGAGTGTATAGGAGTGGTGCTGAYGCCATGTCAGTTTCCACTGACAACCACTGACCCCTGTAGACTTTAGGGAACATTAAGCCAGCCAGATCTGTAATGAACGCTAGCGGTTGGTCTCGAGCCAAGATGGCCCCTGTCTTGGCTCTCTGTAAAGGGATAATCCTCAGTGAAAAGCAGAAACTGCAGGCCAGGAGGAAATGTTAATGTATGATAATGGAGGGCGTTTATGAGCTCATGAAATTCAGACAGCTTTTACTGCCTGATAAAAAAACAAAAAAAACAACTTAAAACAAACAACAACAAAAAACAGCCAGTTTTTTTTTCTCTCTTTCTCTCGCTCTCTCTCTCTGACCCTCTTCAAAACAACCAGTGATAAGCTCAGCTCATCTTAAACTTTTAACACTTAGCCTCTGTCACCTGAAAGTTRGCATTTCCATGTGATTTTCGACCCCTTGCTGATTTGGAGTGGTTGCCAGGGCCCTCTGTGTGTGAATAATGTGTGTGTATGATGGGTATGTCTCTTGGCCCTGATGCAGATGGCACCTCCCTGGCCCCCGCCGTCCCTATTAAATAATCAACAATCTCATTAGCAGATGCTGCGGCTGCCTGGCCCTCCACGGAACCTCTTAAACACACACGCACTCCAAGCTGGCACGATGCCCCCTAAGGCAGCGGAAATAACTTGTTTGGCCCGCAGGAGATACAAATCGAGTCTCTCTTATATTCACATTACAACACGCTTGACATTTCTGTTATTTTCTCCAGAGTCACCCTCATTATTCCAAACACGTGTTACGGTCAAATGAAATCGCTGTCAAATTGAAGTTTTCCTTTGGATATAAGAATGTGACTTACCTGCATAATAACCTACTAAACAGATAGGGGCCATTATGTGGTGTGAAACCTTACTTACCGTTCTTACTCCTTGGTGTGTTTTAAAGGTTTAACATATGCCCATGAAACTATATGGATTCTCCATTAAACATTAGTGCCAAGGCTGGGATTGTGTGTGTGTTTGCTGAAAGACTACCAACTACGTGCAGAAATCAATTCAGCTGCAGCTCGTCCCTCCCTGCGCTTATTGGAGCCAAAGAGAAAAAAAGAGTCTCCGTTTCCATGGAGACTCATGATAGGAGTGTCATGTGTACAGAGGAGTGTCTCTCTCTTCCTCTCCTCCTCTTTCCCATCTTCTCTCTCTCTCTCTTTTTTGTTCAGGAAATGACCGTCATAATACAGTCTTATTTTAAAGTCATTCCCCACTGAAAGAGTACCACTTTTTGTTTCTGTGCTACTAGTGTTTCAGCCTGACAGCCTTTTCCTCTTGAGTTCCTACTGTACTTACAAGCTCACCAGAGAATACCATTGTTGCCATAGTATAGACCTAGCATCAGCTCAAGGTAAATCACTGGAAACATTTTGAAAGATATTATGGGTGTACTTCAATGATTTCGTAACTGTAATGCATTAGCCAGACAGAATAGTATAAAAAAAATTAAAACGTTTTTCACTAAGTTGAATCTAACATCTCAAGTAGGCAATAACCCAAGTACCTTAACCCTTCCATTACATTCCAAAACGCTATACACGGATGATGTTCTGTGTAAATTTGACCCATTACAGTAAGTACAGCAAAATCATAAATATAATTATTTTAACCTCCCACAATGTATTTCCAGTAGCTGAGGATGTCCTATTTTATATACTGTTTTTGCTGAGTTGATAGACCCAACTGATAAAAATGTAAAGTCAAATGTTTGATACAGGAGTAATAAATCAATCAAATTATCAAATTTTATGACATTACATTTTTAGCTAATTTATAGCCAACCTCCAGATCACTGTCCCTCGGCCTCTGAACATCACAGGGAAAACATACTTACATCCCTTMTGATAGTCATAGTTAGACCTTTACTGCACAGAAGACCATTGTCTCTAGAACAAAGGTCAAGGTCAAATTGCAGGTCAAGTACAGAGTATTTTTTAAATTACATTTTCAAGGTTATTACCCCTACCTTGAGGACTAGATGAAGGGTCGTGGTGAAAAAAACATGTTCAATATTATTTTTGTGATGAATAACTTGTCCCACAACATAAGGGAAGGGTTAAGGCTAAAGCAGAGCAGACTGCAGGTATGTAATAGCCAGCTTTTATAGAAGGATGACAGATAGAACCATTATGGAGTTTTTCCCCATTGTATAGCTGAGGCAGAACCCACTGAGATCATTGTAGCCTTTCAAAGAAGTTTGACAGGGCCTCGTACAGGTTAGTTACAGTGCACTCTAAAAAGTAAAGGCTCCTGGAGTATCCTTTAGGGGTTCTTCAAATTTAAACTGTGGGGGAACCCGAATGGTTCCTCAAAGAACCTTTTGGGGTTCATTTTTTTTACCTCCCTCCCTCCATTATAAACAAATATTTTTATAATAATAACAATATTAACAATATTGATTTAAATAATTAATTGTTTATTTAGTGGCACCACAAATGTAAATTAATATTTACAAAACAATTTACCAAACAAAACAAAATTGCAAGATTTCTGCAGACATGTCAGACCATAACAAATWATACATTTACTTTGTATAGTGCTTTTTTAAATAAAATAATGATGTACAATAAAAACAACATACATTAAAAATGAATCATAGGTAAACTAACAATATTGTAGACTTGATGCTAAATACAGATTGTTTTGCTTTAGTGTGTGTGTGTCCAACAACCACTTGCCCAACAACCACTTAGTTAGGTTAGGAAGTTTGCTATCTTTATGACCACCCCAACTTCTCTTATCCCCAGAACACAGCAACTTAAGAATATAAGTGTTTTTCTGACATTTTTGGGAAATGTAACTGAAAATAAAAAATACAGCCCTAGCAGAGCCCCAAGTCCCATGAGGACGTCCTCTAGGCCGTGGATGTTCTCCCCATCAAAGGCCAGCGTGATTTCATGTTGAAATGGATTTCCGCTGATGTGCAATAAAGGAGTGGGGAAAAGTAAGAAAAGATTCATACATGTACAATTAACAAAGAACATAACAAATGTTCAACTGTAGCTTTATACATTAGAGAAAGGGAAGGAATAAGAGCAAATACCTCTTCTGTATTGTCCTTCAGGGACTGTGGAAATAGCAGGATGATGTCCTCACCCCTGCCTCGTCTCTCTACCTCTGTTAGTCCTTGAATTCTCTTTTTGTCTATATCCATTCCATAGACTTCATTCATTTCTGAGGAGATCTGAAAATATTATTTTCACACTTTTGTATGATAATACATTTCAGTTGTATGGACTGCTATGTAGGTTAAATGTACACTTCAAATGCAGCTGTCCTACAACATATCCATACCTTCTTCTTGATCCCAATTGCATTGTGTCCATGTTCTGTCCTATAAGAATTTCAAAGGAAGAGAAAATGTGTCAAAGAATAGCCTTACAAGCATCTAATAAAATATATATATATTAAATAAATATTGAAAGATAAATGACATCGACATACAATTGAATGCAAAATAGAAGAACATATTGGAGAAAGCACGAGCCAATACAGTACTGCCATACAGTAAAAGTACTGCCATACAGGCCTAATATCACATTTCAAGCTATCTTTGTACCCACATTGTTCAATATTTTATCAGGCTGACTTGAAAGATTATACGCAACATTTTGCTGCGTGGCAATACTGTGCTTGGATTCTGAAGGGCATAATAGTATTCATAATAGTATTCATAATAGTATTCATAATAGTATTCATAATAGTATTGCATGCTGTAGCTGGCTATATAAAGAGGAAGCACTCCATTGACGATTCAGATTGTTGTAACGTCTCTTCTGGACAGGTCCCCGTCCTTAGTTAGTTAATTGGTTAGTTGGTTAGTTAGTTAGCTAGCTAACGTCAACGAAGCTAACGTTCATTCTCACACAAGTGAAAACTGCTCTAGATTGGAAACTAACGTTAAAGTCATGTTGGCTTTATGGAAACTATATACAATATATGGGGCAGAATATAGTTCAGAAAATAATACAAACCTAGTTCTGCGTAGATAGAACGTTAGCTAGCTAGCTGACGTTACTGTACTGTAGCTCATACAACGCCAACGGTCTAACCCGGCTTTCTAATATTTGCATTAATTCTTCTGAACTAAAGCTATAGTAACGTTATGGAAGCTATTCACAGAATTATTTTATAAATTATTTTGATACATATTCAGAGCCGAACATCAACCCAACTTACATTTTTAACTGTTGTCGCATTTAAACTTGGCACGAGCGTTTTCAGTTGCAATTGCGWAGTTCCCCGAAGAACTCCAYCAACAATGGGGGTTCCATCGATGAACCCCACCTGCTCAAGTTTTTTGAAGAACATTTTGGGGCTGTTTTTCATTGCCAAGAACCCTAAGGTTCTTAGAGGATCTTTGAGGATCTTAGAAGAACTCCAGTTTGACAAGTGCGTGGCAAGAAAAAGTATATGAACCCTTTACATTTACCTGGATTTCTGCATAAATTGGTCATCAAATTTGATCTGATTTTCATCTAAGTCACAACAATAGACAAACATAGTATGCTTAATCTAATAACACACACATTATTGTATTTTTCTTGTCTATATTGAATACATAATTTAAACATTCACAGTATAGGTTGGGGAAAGTATGTGAACCCCAAGGCTAATGACTTTTCCAAAAGCTAATTGGAGTCAGGAGTCAGCTAACCTGGAGTCCAATCAATGAGACGAGATTGGAGATGTTGTTTAGAGCTGCCCTGCCCTATAAAAAACACTCACAAAATTTGAGTTTGCTATTCACAAGAAGCATTGCCTGATGTGAACCATACCTCGAACAAAAGATATCTCAGAACACCTAGGATTAGGAACAGTTGACTTGCCTAAAGCTGTAATGGGTTACAAAAGTGTCTCTAAAAGCCTTGATGTTCATCAGTCCATGATAAGACAAATTGTCTGTAAATGGAGAAAGTTCAGCACTGTTGCTACTCTCCCAGGGAGTGGCCGTCCTGCAAAGATGACTGCAAGAGCATAGTGCAGAATGCTCAGTGAGATTAAGAAGAATCCTAGAGTGTCAGCTAAAGACTTACAGAAATCTCTGGAACATGCTAACATCTCTGTTGACTAGTCTTCGATACGCAAAACACTAAACAGGAATGGTGTTCATGGGAGGACACCACGGAAGAAGCCAATGCTGTCCAAAAAAAACATTGCTGCACGTCTGAAGTTTGCAAATGTGCACCTGGATGTTCCACAGCGCTACTGGCAAAATATTCTGTGGACAGATGAATCTACAGTTGAGTTGTTTGGTAGGAACACGCAACACTATGTGTGGAGAAGAAAAGGCACAGCATACCAACATCAAAACCTCATCCCAACTGTAAAGTATGGTGGAGGGAGCATCATGGTTTGGGGCTGCTTTGCTGCCTCAGGGCCTGGACAGCTTGCTATCATCGACGGAAATGAATTCCCAAGTTTATCAATACATTTTGTAAGAGAATGTTAGGCTATCTGTCCGCCAATTGAAGCTCAAAAGAAGTTGGGTGATGCAACAGGACAACGACCCAAAACACAGAAGTAAATCAAGAATGGCTACCACAGAAGGAAATACACCTTCTGGAGTGGCCCAGTCAGAGTCCTGAGCTCAACCCGATCGAGATGCTGTGGTATGACCTTGAGAGCAGTTCACACCAGACATCCCTAGAATATTGCTGAACTGAAACAGTTTTGTAAAGAGGGATGGTCCAAAATTCCTCCTAACCYTTGTGCAGGTCTGGTTCGCAACTACAGAAAATGTTTGGTTAAGGTTATTGCTGCCAAAGGAGGGTCAACCAGTTATTAAATCCAAGGGTTCACATACTTTTTCCACCTGCACTGTGAATTTTTACACGGTGTGTTCAATAAAGACATGAAAACGTAGACTTGTTTGTGTGTTATTAGTTTAAGCAGACTGTGTTTGTCTATTGTTGTGACCTAGATGAAGGTCAGATCAAATTGTATGACCAATTTAGGCAGAAATTCAGGTAGTTTCAAAGGGTTCACATACTTTTTCTTGCCACCGTAAATCCATCAAGTTAAATCCCTGTGATTTCAGATACTGTAAGACACAATTATCTACAGGTTCTTTACTTGACTAGTGTGTTCTAACCAGCTTCTTCTATTTCTATGCAACACAAAGCACACAATACAAGGTGTTATTACAGCTAGCTAGCTCTTTGGTACAGTGAGGCGGTAGAAGAGCTAGGCTATGGAGACAACAGGAGTACCACCACAGTCTCTACATTGAGTTTTTCTTGGAATTTCTTTTGTATGATGTTTATCAGTGTACATTTTCCTTCAGTCTTTACTAGGGGAGAAATGTTGCCTAAGAGTGAACCTGAACTGTTAGGAGGGGATAGAACACAGAATAACGCTAAAGTGATGTTCACCTGTCGAAAAACATTTTRTATAGCTGTTCTTATAAGTGTACTGTACGTGTACTTCCATAAGAGCAATGCCTACAGTTGTACTGCAGGCACTGATGTCTGTGCACAGAGAGGGAAAGTCTTCTCACATACTGCAGAACTCTGAGAGGGGAAACTAAGTTTGGTCGAGCAGCCAGTGTCTTCGTGAAGTCACAGCCCACAGGCAAGGCTTGGAGAGCTGTGCTGCACTGATGACCTCGTCCTCTGTGTGTGTTGACTGTGTTCCTAATGTGTGCATGAGTGTGTATTAATATGATAGTAATGATCTGTCAGTGCATCAGTATCACAGAGGATCTCTCTCACTCTCTTTATTTCTCTATACAGACAAGGTTCCCCACTTCTCTCGGCTGGGGGATGTGGAGGTCAATGCAGGGCAGAATGCCACCTTCCAGTGTGTCGCCACGGGCAAAACTACAGAGACAGAACCCTTCCTACTGGAGGTAATGTATGTGTCTGCGTATGTGCGTACATGCTTGCGGGCATGGCCACTGGAAAGACCACATAAACAGAGGCGTTCCTGCTGGAGGAGAGAGTACAGACTGATTGCCCTGGTCTTATGCTATTCTTCTGGCTTTGTTGACGAAGCAGAGCTGGGGAGCTTTGTGCATCGTGGGAATAGTTTTTTGGCAGTACACATGCTGCTGTTCTACTGCGTGTATAATGATGTCAGAGGGAAAAAAAACAGTGTTCGTTGTTTGCAATTACTTCTTTGTTGTTGTAATATCACAAACGGACGTGGCTGTTTCACCATTAAGGATCCCTGCTTAATAAGAGCTCTGTTCTTTCTACGAGGTCTGATATATACGAGTACTTCAGTGGATTAAAGATAGACCCAGCATAATGACGTCATCAAACACAGAGGGCCGAGTCCCTGCATATAGACTAGCTATAACTAATTAATGGCATCAGCTGTTTGTGTGGCTTTTTGATTTGCTAGCTGATAGTTAGTCATATTCCTCCATAAAGTAATCGCTCAAAACTCAGAAAGGTTTCAATTTCTGCTGCATGAATTGAAGCTAATATTAGTTGTCTGAAAACCTCCACTTTCCCTCTGTATCCTTGAAGCTTGTACTTGTACTAAGTGCTATTGAAATGTTAGACGAGGAAAGAAGGACGCAAGAAGACGCTTTGCTAATTAGATCTCTGTGTTCATAGTGTTCCGTCCCCTGTGATTTCCTCCTTTTTCTTTCCATCTCCTCTCCTCCTCTTCCTTTCTTCTGTATTGAAGTATTTTGTATCCAAAACCTAACATTTGTTTTTATCCTCGTTGTAGTTTTCTGACACAGATACAGAGAGACACAAACACAGTCTCACACTCAACCAGGCCCAAACACAGAACGGTTGTTTCCTTGAGACAATATATAAAGTGATCTGTGCATTTGAATGACAGCATAGATAGACCTATTTCACTTTTGCATATTAAAATAGAATCACCACTGTCGCACATGCTGCCACTGTTTTGATGACCAAAAGTTATATTTTGAGAACGAAGAGCACGCAGCCAGCTCCCGAGTGCATCGGTGACACAAGCACAGGGAAAATGCAATAATCACACAAGCGACAAGTGAAACAAATGATCTAACTGGGGATAGCTAGCTAGCATAATGTCACAAGCATGATGAGCTCGCCAGTGACCTTAGTAAGACTTGATTGGCAGGCAAGCTAGCAAGCTAGCTACTGGTATGCTAGTTTGCCGGTAGCTTGTGTCCAATAGCTAGCATCTAATTGCAGTGTTCAAAATTGGGCACAGAGCCATGTTTTTTTGTTGTTGGAAATACCAGATCTGCAACAAATGTTTTAACTGGTGTATCCCTCTGTCCTTTGATTGTTGATGGGTGTGACTGTCTGGTTCAGGTCTCAGGCAACCAATGACTGTCATGATTATTGTAATTTACTCTTTAGCGCCATCTGTTCAGTACCTGATCGAGCAGACCCAGAAGACCTGTGCATTCATTTCAACGCCCCAGGACAGTCCATTTACTTTGTGCTGTGAAAATCATGTGATGAAATTCTGCAATATCAGTGCTGTAGTCGCCCCAAATAGCTGGCAATGGAATCCAAGCCTGGGCGGCCAGCCAAATGCCTGGAGCTGCTGATGGCAGAGCAGTAGTTAACTGCAGCTTGTTTTGAACAATATCATTTTAAACAGTAAAATGTAGACAAATTAACCACACTTGTATGGACATTTTAAATTATACTATCTATATATACTACCGTTCAAAAGTTTGGGGTCACTTAGAAATGTCTTTGTTTTTGAAAGAAAAGCACATTTTTTTTCTCCATTTAAAATAACATAAAATTGATCAGAAATACCGTGTAGACATTGTTAATGTTGTAAATGACTATTGTAGCTGGAAACGGCATATTTTTTATGAAATATCTACGTAGGTGTACAGAGGACCATTATCAGCAACCATCACTTCTGTGTTCCAARGGCACGTTGTGTTAGCTAATCCAAGTTTATCATTTTAAAAGGCCAATTGATCATTAGAAAATCATTTTGTAATTATGTTAGCACAGCTGAAAACTATTGTGCAGATTAAAGAATCAATAAAACTGGCCTTCTTTAGACTAGTTGAGTATCTGGAGCATCAGCATTTGTTGGTTCYATTACAGGCTCAAAATGGCCAGAAACAAAGAACTTTCTTCTGAAACTCGTCAGTCTATTCTTGTTCTGAGAAATGAAGGCTATTCTATGTGAGAAATTGCCAAGAAACTGAAGATCTCATACAACGCTGGGTACTACTCCCTTCACAGAACAGCACAAACTGGCTCTAACCAGAATAGAAAGAGGAGTGGGAGGCTCCAGTGCCCAACTGAGCAAGAGGACAAGTACATTAGAGTGTCTAGTTTGAGAAACAGACGCCTCACAAGTCCACAACTGGCAGCTTCATTAAATAGTACCCGCAAAACACCAGTCTCAACGTCAACAGTGAAGAGGTGGCTCCGGGATGCTGGCCTTCTAGGCAGAGTTGCAAAGAAAAAGCCATATCTCAGACTGGCCAATAAAATAAAAGATTAACACAGACAATGGACTCTGCCTAGAAGGCCAGCATCCCGGAGTCGCCTCTTCACTGTTGACGTTGAGACTGGTGTTTTGCAGGTACTAATTAATGAATTCCCTTGATGTCAAGCAAAGAGGCACTGAGTTTGAAGGTAGGCCTTGAAATACATTCACAGGTACACCTCCAATTGACTCAAATTATGTCAATTAGCCTAACAGAAGCTTCTAAAGCCATGACATCATTTTGTGGAATTTTCCAAGCTGTTTAAAGGCACAGTCAACTTGGTGTACTTCTGACCCACTGGAATCGTGATACAGTGAATTATAAGTGAAATAATCTGTCTGTAAACAATTGTTGGGAAAATTACGTGTGTCATGCACAAAGTAGATGTCCTGACCGACTTGCCAAAACTGTAGTTTGTTAACAAGAAATTTGTGGAGTGATTGAAAAACGAGTTTTAATGACTCCAACCTAAGTGTATGTAAACGTCCGACTTCAACTGTATACACGGAAAATACCAAACATTATGAACACCTAGGGCTGTTGCGGTGACTGTATTACTGCCACACTGGCGGTCACGAGTCATGACCGCAGTCAAATTCCACGTGACCGCTTAGTCACGGTAATTAGGCTTCTCCAAAAACTGCACTCTGATGCTACTGATGGTCATTTGTAGTCTACCAAACTTGCTAACTGCCTGGTACTCAGCACTATATTGTRCCTTCAATCACTCTGACATCAGTTCAAATGTGTTAAAAAATCAAGTCAAACACTTCATGAGAGCGCATGAGCTTGTGATGTGCAACATATCCCGAGGCTGCATTTATTGTAGCTGGGAACTTTAACAAAGCAAATCTGAGGAAAACGCTGCCAAAGTTCTATCAACACATTGCCTGTAGTAGTCGTACTTCAAAATCTCTTGACTATTGTTACTCTCCCTTCCGGATGGGCTACAAGGCCCTCCCCTGCCCTCCCTTTGGCAAATCAGGTCACGATTCCATTCTGCTCCACCATTATAGGCAGATACTCAAACAGAAAGTAACCGTGCTAAGGTCTATTCAACCCTGGTCTGACCAATCGGAGTCCATGCTTCAAGATTGTTTTGATCACGCGGACTGGGATATGTTCTGGGTTGTCTCTGAGAATAAGAATTGACGTATACACTGACATGGTGACTGAGTTCATCAGGAAGTGTATAGGCGATGTTGTTCCCACTGTGACTATTAAAACCTACCCAAATCAAAAACCATCGATAGATGGCAGCATTCGTGCAAAACTGAATGTGCGAACCACCGTATTTAACCACAGGAAGGTGACTGGGAATATGATCGAATACACCTTCCTCGTCCGCTTTGAGGATACCACAGTGCTGCCGACACGGGCCGCTCCCGAGGACTGTGAGCTCTCGTTCAAAGCATTTCATGGCTACAGACATGAGTGCTACGGGTCGGTATTAATTTATGCAGGTTACCTTTGTGTTCTTGGGCACAGAGACTATGGTGGTCTGCTTGAAACATGTTGGTATTGCAGACTCAGACAGGGAGAGATTGAAAATGTCAGTGAAGACACTTGCCAGTTGGTCAGCGCATGCTCGGAGTACATGTCCTTGTAATTCGTCTAGCCCTGCTGCCTAGTGAATGTTGACCTGTTTAATGGTCTTACTCACATCGGCTGCAGAGAGCTTGATCACAGAGTCATCCGGGAACAGCTGATGCGCTCATGCATGTTTCAGTGTTACTTGCCTCGAAGCGAGCATAGACGTTATTTAGCTCGTCTGGTAGGCTCGTGTCACTGGGCAGCTCTCGGCTGTGCTTCCCTTTGTAGTTATTAATTGTTTGCAAGCCCTACCACATCCGACTAGTGTCGGAGCCGGTGTAGGACGATTCGATCTTAGTCCTGTATTGACGCTTTGCCTGTTTGATGGTTCGTCGCAGGGCATAGCATGATTTCTTATAAGCTTCCGGGTTAGAGTCCCTCTCCTTGAAAGCGGCAGCTTTACCCTTTAGCTCAGTGCGAATGTTGCCTGTAATCCATGGCTTCTGGTTGGGGTATGTGTGTACAGTCACTGTGGGGACGACTTCCTCGATGCACTTATTGATAAAGCCAGTGACTGATGTGGTGTACTCCTCAATGCCATCGGAAGAATCCCGGAACATATTCCAGTCTATGCTAGCAAAACAGTCCTGTCATTTAGCATTTGCTTCATCTGACCACTTTTTTTATAGACCGAGTCACTGGTGCTTCCTGTTTTAATTGTTGCTTCTAAGCAGGAATCAGGAGTGATTTGTTTTGTGTTGTTCGATTTTACTGCACTGTTGGAACTAGGAAATAGCATACACCTGCAGTAACATCTGCTAAATATGTGTATATAAAATTTGATTTACAATCAAAACATATAGCCCAACAAATAATATAAATTAAGCATATAGGAGTACCTATTTCTTTGTTAACCTCTCAACACAGAATAGCAGCTTGTGCGCACTCCCTCAAATCATTTGGAGAAAATATTCTATTCTATTCTAATATTCTAATATTCTATATTCTAACTTTCTATTTTATTCAGCTATGTTCAATTGTATTCTTATAAAATAATATCACAGAATTCTAAGAAAATCTTGTTTGCTAAATGAACTGGTGTAGCCCACAGCTAAATGGCATAGCAGGTCAGGACCTAACATAAGGACAACTCAGATTATGCTCTTCTGTTCTTCTGAAATAGACTGCATTTTCTTCATATCATGTTTCTTTAGACCTGTCTAAAATATATCATTGATTTATTATGATGGTGTAGGCTATAATACATGGATTTATTAGACATTTTAAATTGTAGATGTTCCAAACGTCAGTGGCTTGTAGGCTATGTGTGGAAACCAGGAGATGGTAAATGTGTTTATGTTAATTATTTTGACTCTACAAGGTTTCAAAAGCGTTTCACAGTGATGCTGGCCATGTTGACTCCAATGCTTCCCACAGTTGTCAAGTTGGCTGGATGTCCTTTGGTTGGTGGATCTTTCTTGATACACACGGGAAACTGTTGAGTGTGAAAACTCTGGATAAGAGCGTCTGCTAAATGACTTAAATGTAAATGTAAAACCCCAGCCGAATTGCAGTTCTTGACACAAACTGGTGCGCCTGGCACCTACTACCATACCCCGTTCAAAGGCACTTACATTTTTTGTCTTCCCCATTCACCCTCTGAATAGCACATATACACAATCCATGTCTCAATTGTCTCAAGGCTTGAAAATCCTTCTTTAACCTGTCTCCTCCTCTTCATCAACACTGATTGAAGTGGATTTAACAAGTGACATCAATAGGGGATCATAGCTTTCACCTGCATTCACTTGGTCAGTCTGTCATGGAAAGAGCAGGTGTCCTTAATGTTTTTTTATACTCATTGTATATGCAGTGTATTCGGAAAGTATTCAGATCCTTTGACTTTTTCAAATCAAATCAAATTTTATTGGTCACATACACATGGTTAGCAGATGTTAATGTGAGTGTAGTGAAATACTTGTGCTTCTAGTTTCGACCATGCAGTAATATCTAACAAGTAATCTAACAATTTCACAACAACTACCTTATACACACAAGTGTAAAGGAATGAATAAGCATATGTACATATAAATATATGGATGAGCGATGGCCGAACGGCATAGGCAGGATGCAGTAGATGGTATAGAGTACAGTATATACATATGAGATGAGTAATGTAGGGTATGTAAACATTTTATAAAGTGGCATTGTTTAAAGTGACTAGTGATACATTTATTACATCCAATTTTTTATTATTAAAGTGGCTAGAGATTTGAGTCAGTATATTGGCAGCAGCCACTCAATGTTAGTGATGGCTGTTTAACAGTCTGATGGCCTTGAGATAGAACAGGCAGTGGCTTGGGTAGTTGTTGTCCTTGGTGATCTTTTTGGCCTTCTCGTGACAGCGGGTGGTGTAGGTGTCCTGGAGGGCAGGTAGTTTGCCCCCGGTGATGCGTTGTGCAGACCTCACTACCGTCTGGAGAGCCTTGCGGTTGTGGGCGGAGCAGTTGCCATACCAGGCGGTGATACAGCCCGACAGGAGTACAGGAGAGGGCTGAGAACGCACCCTTGTGAGGCCCCAGTGTTGAGGATCAGCAGGGTGGAGATGTTGTTACCTACCCTCACCCCCTGGGGGTGGCCCGTCAGAAAGTCCAGGACCCAGTTGCACAGGGCGGGGTCGAGACCCAGGGTCTCGAGCTTAATGACGAGTTTGAAAGGCACTATGGTGTTAAATGCTGAGCTGTAGTCGATGAACAGCATTCTTACATAGGTATTCCTCTTGTCCAGATGGGTTAGGGCATGAAAACCTGCCCACATTTTGTTATGTTACAGCTTTATTCTAAAATTGATTAAATTGTCCCCCCCATCAATCTACACACAATTCCCCATAATGACAAACCAAAAATAGGTTATTAGAACTTTTTGCATATGTATTTAAAAAGTAAATAAAATATCACATTTACATAAGTATTCAGACCCTTTACTCAGTACTTTGTTGAAGCACCTTTGGCAGCAATAACAGCCTTGAGGCTTCTTGGGTAAGACACTACAAATTTGGCACACCTGTATTTGGTGAATTTCTCCCATTCTTCTCTGCAGATACTCTCAAGCTCTGTCAAGTTGGATGGGGAACGTTGCTGCACAGCTTTATTCAGGTCTCTCCAGAGATGTTCGATCGGGTTCAAGTCTGGGCTCTGGCTGGGCCACTCAAGGACATTCAGAGACTTATTTCGAAGTCACTCTTGCATTGTCTTTGCTGTGTGCTTAGGGTTGTTGTCCCGTTGGAAGGTGAACCTTCGCCCCAGTCTGAGCTTCTGTGCGCTCTGGAGCAGGTTTTCATCAAGGATCTCGCTCTGTACTTTGCTCCATTCATATTTCCCTTGATCCTGACTAGTTCCCAGTCCCTGTCGCTGAAAAACATCCCCACAGCATGATGCTGCCACCACCATGCTTCACCGTAGGGATGGTGCCAGGTTTCCTCCAGATGTGATGCTTGGCATTCAGGCCAAAGAGTTCAAGCTTGGTTTCATCTGACCAGAGAATCTTGTTTTTCATGGTCTGAGAGTTCTTTAGGTGCCTTTTGGCAAACTCCAAGCGGGCTGCCATGTGCCTTTTACTGAGGAGTGACTTCTGTCTGGCCACTCTACCATAAAGGCCTGATTGGTGGAGTGCTGCACAGATGGTTGTCCTTCTGGAAGGTTCTCCCATCTCCACAGAGGAACTCTGGAGCTCTGTCAGAGTGACCATCAGGTTCTTGGTCACCTCCCTGACCAAGGCCATTCTCCCCCGATTGCTCAGTTTGTCCGGGCGGCCAGCTCTAGGAAGAGTCTTYGTGGTTACAAACTTCTTCCATTTAAGAATGACGGAGGCCACTGTGTATTGTAGGTGTGTTCTTGCGGAGGCCACTGTCTTCTTGCGGACCTTCAATGCTGCAGACATTTTTTGGTACCCTTCCCCAGACCTGTGCCTCGACACAACCCTGTCTCGGAGCTCTATGGACAATTCTTTCGACCTCATGGCTTGGTTTTTGCTCTGACATGCACTGTCAACTGTGGGACTTTATAGACAGGTGTGTGCCTTTCCAAATCATGTCAAATCAATTGAATTTACCACAGGTGGACTCCAATCAAGTTGTAGAAACATCTCAAAAATAATCAATGGAAACAGGATGAACCTGAGCTCAATTTCAAGTCTCATAGCAAAGTGTTTGAATACTTATGTTAATAAGCTATTTCTGTTTTTATTTGTAGTACATTTGCAAAAATGTCTTAAAACCTGTTTTCCCTTCGTCATTCTGGGGTATTGTGTGTACAATGATGAGGGAATTAATATATTTAATCCATTTTGGAATGTAACATAAGGCTGTAACATAACAAAATGTGGAAAAGGGAAGGGGTCTGAATACTTTCTGAATGCACTGTATATTACAAAAAAACGCCATAATGAACAGGTCTACACTGGTTGAAATACATCTCTTTCACAAGGATGCATGACAGTATTATGACTCATATCACCCATATTGGACTGAACACATGTTGTACACAATACACATACTGTATGTTTAACCATACAGCGTCTCCCAGTTTACCCAGTTCAAACAAGATTCCAATGTTTGCTCTGACTCTAACCCACTGTACTCATGAAGGTTAGCATGGATTGGTTAACAGCAGGAACAACAAGACGTTTCCTCAGCCCATTATAGTGTTCTGTTTCTATATTAGCTGTGTAGGGTGCTGTTTGATCCTTAGCACCATGTGTTTCTGCCTGTTTCTCTCCTCAACTCTGGAATTGTGTGTGTGTGTGTGTGTGTGTTTCTCTCTGTTACTCTCCTCAACACTAATTGCTACTTTCTCTTTGATCTCCTCTGCTGTGAGGTGGCTCTCTGGACCTACTGAGTTCTCTCTCTCTTAACTTCCCCGCTCTCATGTGTCTGTTTAAATAAACAAATTGTTGCATAAGAATTCTTATTCAATTAATATTTTTTTTGTCTTGCAGTCTTTTGTCCTTCTGTCAGAGAGTTGTACTTGTTCTATTTCTGATTCTGTTCAGATCTTTAGACAACGTTGACGTTTGTTTGTGTTCAATTGGAATCCTGAATGAATTAGTTACCACGGAAACTCATAATTATTGTATGATATGTGCCTAAGGGGAAGAGAGGGGGAGAGATGGAAGACATACAGGTTTAATACTGTATGTTTCATTTMTGTAACAAGCTTTAGGATTGTCTGTTTGTTTTGACTGAATGAATGTACATTGAGATGTGATGGGGCTGTGGTTTATAGCTGAACAAACACACACACACACCTGTGTCTGTGCATACAATAACCTACAGTAATGAAAATGTGGTCCAGCATACTATGGGCTTATGGAAATGATTAACCCAATAATACAACCCCCCCCAATACCAATTCACAACTCCAGCTGTCGAAGCCACTTACTGGTGAAAAGCAGGAGAGAACGAGGTGACGGGCTAGCTTATATAACATCCTGCTTACATTATTCTGAGAGCAGAGCAGCGTATAGTCTGCACCTGGAAAAACTTCACGCTTTGAGTTTGTGTGTGTGTATGACAGGCGACGGGTTGTGATTTCCTGTCCCCCTCGTTGATCCGAGCGCTCGTGTGCATCGAGCTATCACATATTAGCACTAGTTGTCTGCGTGTGTGTGTGTATATCTATGKGTGTGGCTGTTCTGTCAGCAGCCCACCATGCCAAGATGGTCTCTGTGATATTTAGAATTGATTCAATGTCTCCACCTCCCACGATACCTCATCTCTCTCTCATCTTTTCCCTGTCTCCTTCCTTCCTTCCCACTCACAATCCTATTATTTAGGGCTATATCTCATGGCCACACAGTATAATAAACATCACAATCTATATAGGTCAGTTTGGCTAACCCAACTCTCGCTCTCTCTCTGTGACTGTGAATTTCTGGTGGCAGTGACAAAGGTGGTGGCTACACAGGTAAACATGATCACCTGTGCATGGCTCAGTTAGCATGACTTTCTCTCGCTCCCTCTCTCTCTGCAGCGTCGTAACGGTGTGGTTGTGGCGGCATCCTCTATCCAGCGTCTGAGCCACAAGCGTCTGATGGCCACCTTCCAGGTGGCGGCTGAGAGAGGGGAGCAGGACCTGTATCGCTGCATCACAGAGTCGCACACCCGCGGAGCTGCTGTGTCTAACTTTGCCGAGCTCATCGTCAGAAGTATAGTACGGCCAGTCCGTATAGTCAGGTTTTGATTGAAAGGAGTCCTGTACCACTGCACCACACACCACCTCCCTATGACACCTCCAACCACCATGACACCTAGCTACCATTCTGGGATCTCTTAACGCCCTCCCCCATACAGTATGTTCTACCTCCTTCCCCACCCAACCACTTCCAACAGCTTCTCCTAATGTGAGACATGCGCACACAAGCACTCACTCACTGGCACCCTTAGTCAATCACACGCACAAACACACATGTTAAAATGCACACACACACATGAATTCAGCAAAAAAAACATCCTCTCACTGTAAACTGCGTTTATTTTCAGCAAACTTATACACTGCATAAATATTTGTATGACACTAACAAGATTCAACAACTGAGACATAAACTGAACACGTTCCACAGACATGTGACTAACAGAAATGGAATAATGTGTCCCTGAACAAAGGGGGGTCAAAATCAAAAGTAACAGTCAGTATTTGGTTTTGGCCACCAGCTGCATTAAGTACTGCAGTGCATCTCCTCCTCATGGACTGCACCAGATTTGCCAGTTCTTGCTGTGAGATGTTACCCCACTCTTCCACCAAGGCACCTGCAAGTTCCCAGACATTTCTGGGGGGAATGGCCCTAGCCCTCACCCTCCGATCCAACAGTTCCCAGACGTGCTCAATGGGATTGAGATCCGGCTCTTCGCCGGCCATGGCAGAACACTGACATTCCTTGTCTTGCAGGAAATCATTCACAGAACGAGCAGTATGGCTGGTGGCTTTGTCATGCTGGAGGGTCATGTCAGGATGAGCCTGCAGGAAGGGTACCACATGAGGGAGGAGGATGTTCTCCCTGTAACACACAGCGTTGAGATTGCCTGCAATGACAACAAGCTCAGTCGATGATGCTGGGACACACCGCCCCAGACCATGACGGACCCTCCACCTCCAAATCGATCCTGCTCCAGAGTACAGGCCTCGGGAACGCTCATTCCTTCGTCGATAAACGTGAATCCGACCATCACCCCTGGTGAGACAAAACCACGACTCGTCAGTGAAGAGCACTTTTTGCCAGTCCTGTCTGTTACAGTGACGGTGGGTTTTGTGCCCACTTGCCTTACTACAACAGGCCTACAAGCCCTCAGTCCAGCCTCTCTCAGCCTATTGGCGGACAGTCTGAGCACTGATGGAGGGATTGTGTGTTCCTGGTGTAACTCGGGCAGTTGTGTTGCCATACTGTACCTGTCCCGCAGGTGTGATGTTCGGATGTACCGATCCTGTGCAGGTGTTGTTACACGTGTTCTGCCACTGCGAGGACGATCAAGCTGTCCATCCTGTCTCCCTGTAGTGTTGTCTTAGGGTCTCACAGTACAGACATTGCAATTTATTTCCCTGGCCACATCTGCAGTCCTCATGCCTCCTTGCAGCATGCCTAAGGCACGTTCACGCAGATGAGCAGGGACCCTGGGCATCTTTCTTTAGGTGTTTTCAGAGTCAGTAGAAAGGCCTTTTTTAGTGTCCTAAGTTTTCATAACTGTGACCTTAATTGCGTACCGTCTGTAAGCTGTTAGTGTCTTAACAACAGTTCCACCAGGTGTATGTTCATTAATTGTAATGGTTAAATTGAACAAGCATGGAAAACAGTGTTTAAACACTTTACAATGAAGATCTGTGAAATTATTTGTGGATTGTGTTGCGAATTATCTTTGAAAGACAGGGTCCTGAAAAAGGGACGTTTCTTTTTTTGCCGAGTTTACATTGGAAATATGTTCTGAACTAACAAAATGTCTCTCATATCTCTCCTGTATATTGTGGAAGCGATGTATTCTTACATCTATATGTCATTTTCTCTGTGTCATTGTGTAAACATTGTTTTTCCCTCTACATGTTGCTGTAATGAGGTGTCCTCGCTTGATGAGGGTCGTGTGWGTGTGCGTGTGTGTATGTGTCTCTTTGTCTAACGCTGAAAGGACAGGCAGCTTTACTCACGCAATCACTCATGCAAATAATTCACGTTCATTATGGTGAAAATTAAACATTCCCTTCCCTTCAAGTGCCTCTCGGAAATCATAATCTGAAAGTGATTAAAAGATTGTGTGAGTCAACGCTCTAGCCGAGCAGAAATAACACTAGGGAAATTATAAAACAAGAAACGTGCGAAACATGAAAAACTCTTGACTTCCCTTTTTTTCTGTGCGAGAGAAGATAGTTATTGCTTATTCTATTGAAATTCTGACGTCTTTTTTTTTTTTTTTTGCGTTCTGTAAAAATTCATAAAGTGATGATGGACTGTACGTGTCTGTATTGTACTGTTTTAATTAGTCTCACTGGTAAACAACCGTACAACTATGGATCATTGTATTTCATTTGTATCTCTGTTCATTTGACAGCAACTGATGATGTTTTTATAATGAGCAGGGTTCACATAGATTAGGGTTTCTATCATTATATGTCATTGCTGATAGAAACGAGGAGTTGACAAACTGTAGACACAGTAATACTAGGGCATTGTCTCAGTTATCTCGTTAACTGTATATTGTGTTAGATAAAAGGTTATACTACTGTAAATGACAACATCACACTGTACCAGAGGGTTAWTTTWWWWWWWAAATGTAACCCTCCACTACACTCCTGCATGCACTCACTCAGTCACTCAAAACTCTTCTGTATAACACTGTACCCYCTCCTSTCCCCCTTCACCCTGGCAGTGCCRCCCACCCCCATCGCTCCACCCCAGCTGCTCCGGGCTGGCCCCACCTACCTGATCATCCAACTCAACACAAACTCCATCGTGGGAGACGGCCCCGTGATCCGTCGCGAGATCGAGTACCGCGCCAGCCAATCACCATGGTCGGAGACACATGGCGTTGGCTCGCTCACTTATAAGGTGTGTGTGTGTGTGTGTGTGTGTGTATATGCATGCATGCAAAATCATTGATTGTTAAGAATTATTACAAGTTCTTATTTAAAAACGGTTGTTATTAAATAACTCTCAATTACAAAAACATCAACGTTGATTTTATTTTAAATGCTATTCATGTCTTTGCTAAATAATAGAAAACATGTTTCTCCTCTACTCTATTGTAAGGTGTGGCATCTGGAGCCGGACACAGAGTACCGTATCAGTGTTTTACTGACCCGACCAGGGGAGGGAGGCACAGGGGCGCCTGGACCCCCCCTGGTCAGCAGGACCAAGTGTGCAGGTGAGTTAAGGGGGCTGAACAGGTCTAAACCCAAACCTAGCTTCTGTTCTATTCTGTTCTACTCTACTCCGTTCTATTCCATTCCTTCAACGTTATTCATCCCTTCAGGAACGGCACTGAGAGATCACATATAATAACATCCTCCATAACACCAGGACAACAACATACAAACACATACTCTAATGGCCTGCTGTCCACCGGTTGAGAGGATGTGTGTGTGGATTATAGTGCTCAGTGGCTGATATATATGTAGGTACCTCTTTAGAAGCCGGTGTGT
>NC_036869.1:10373726-10439709 GCF_002910315.2 Salvelinus sp. IW2-2015
AGGGGAGGCAGACAGGAGGTGGGCGACTGGAGCCTCATGACAGGAGGGATCAGAGACTATGATAGATGACAAGGCGTCATGTCGGTCCACTTGACACATCTACAGAGAGCTGTTTCATAAAGATGAGCACTGAGTTTCTGGGGAGGGTAAGTGCAGATAAGTGTGTGTGTGTGTGTGTGTGTGTGTGTGTGTGTGTGTGGTGTGTGTGTGTGTGTGTGTGTGTGTGTGTGTGTGTGTGTGTGTGTGCATGCGCGCGGCGCGAGGGGGAGTGTAGTACATGTAGTTGTCGGAGAGTAGGCTGCAGGTTGTTCATTCACTGTATAGTTACATTTTTTTATTTTTATTTAACCTTTTATTTAACTAGGCAAGTCAGTTAAGAACAAACTCTTATTTGTGTACCTGTCCATGCAAACACAACCGGCTATAAAGAGCGGTACCATACATATAGATATCGCCACTGAGCACTATAATCCACACACACATCCTTCACCCGGTGGACAGCCAGGCCATTAGAGTATGTGTTAGATGTTGTTGTCCTGGTGTTATGGAGATGTTATTATATGTGATCTCTTCAGTGCCGTTCCTGAAGGGGATGAAATAACGTTGAAGGAATGGAATAGAACGGAGTAGGAGTAGAACAGAATAGAACAGAAGCTAGGTTTGGGTTTCTGCTCCCCATGCCCAGATGTGAGCCTCGATCTCTGGGAAGAGAGAGCAAAGAGAGCCCCTGTGACACTACATGCTCTAGATCAGGGGTGTCAAACTCCTTTTGCCCCGGGGGCCACATTCGGTCTTCAACGAGGTCCGGAGGGCCGCATTGGATATTGGTTATATTTCCTTGCTGTCAAAATTTGACCAAAATAGTCCTCTATCCATTGTTTTGGGAATTTTCAATGTGATTATTAGCAAGCTGAACAGTCATGAATGTAATACATTTTAAAGTATATTTTAAAGCATATTGAGTTTGTTGTCTAATATACAGTACCAATCAAATATTTGGACACACCTACTCATTCAAGGGTTTTTCTTTATTTATACTATTTTCTACATTGAATGATGTGAAGACATCAAAACTATGAAATAACACATATGGAATCATGTAGTAACCAAAAAAGTGCTAAACAAATCAAAATATATTTTATATTTTATATTCTTCAAAGTAGCCACCCTATGCCTTGATGACAGCTTTTCACACTCTTGGCATTGTCTCAACCAGCCTCATGAGGTAGTCACCTGGAATGCTTTTCCAACAGTCTTGAAGGAGTTCCCACATACTGTATGCTGAGCACTTTCAAAGTTCTTGAAATTTTCCGCATTGACTGACCTTCATGTCTTAAAGTAATAACGGACTGTCGTTTCTCTTTGCTTATTTGAGCTGTTCTTGCCATAATATGGACTTTGTATTTTATCAAATAGGGCTATCTTCTGTATACCAACCCTACATTGTCACAACACCACTGATTGGCTGAAATATATTTAGATTTTTTTACACACTTTATTTTGTTACATGATTCCGTATGTGTTATTTTTATTAAGTTTTCTTAATGTGTTTGAGCCAATCAGTTGTGTTGTGACAAGGTAGCGGTGGTATACAGAAGATAGCCCTATTTGGTAAAAGACCAAGTCCATATTATGGCAAGAACAGCTCAGGTTTTAAATGTTTTTATTTATTTAACCTTTATTTAACTAGGCAAGTCAGTTAAGAACAAATTCTTATTTACCAGACGGCCTACACCGGTCAAACCCGGACGACGCTGGGCCAATTGTGCGCCGCCCGATGAGACTCCCAATTACAGCCACAAAGAGAATGACAGTCCATCGTTACTTTAAMACATGGTCAGTCAATGCGGAAAATTTCAAGAACTTTGAAAGTTTCTTCAAGTGCGGTCGCAAAAACCATCAAGCGCTATGATGAAACTGGCTCTCATGAGGACAGACACAGGAAAGGAAGACCCAGGGTTACGTCTGCTGCAGAGGATGTTCATTAGAGTTACCAGCCTCAGAAATTGCAGCCCAAATAAATGCTTCAGAGTTCAAGTGACACACATCTCCACATCAACTGTTCAGACTACGTGAATCAGGCCTTCATGTTCGAATTGCTGCAAAGAAAATAAATCACTACTAATGGACAACAATAAGAAGAAGAGARTTGGCTTGGGCCAAGAAACACGAGCAATGGACATTAGACCGGTGGAATTGTGTTCTTTGGTCTGATTAGTCCAAATTTAAGATTTTTGGTTCCAACCACTGTGGCTTTGTGAGACATGTGCGCTTCCCACCGTAAAGCATGTAGGAGGCGTGATGGTGTGATGGTGTGGAGGTGCTTTGCTGGTTACACTGTCAGMGATTTATTTAGAKTTCAAGGCACACTTAACCTGCATGGCTACCACAGCATTCTGCAGCGATACGCCATCCCATCTGGTTTGTTCTTAGTGGGACTATCATTTGTTTTTCAACAGGACAATGACCCAAGACACACCTCCAGGCTGTGTTAGGACTATTTGACCAAGAAGGAGAGTGATGGAGTGCTACATTAGATGGCCTGGCCTCCATAATCACCTGACCTCAACCCAATTGAGAATAGTTGGACCGCAGAGTGAAGGAAAAGCAGCCAACAAGTGCTCAGCATATGTGGGAACTCCTTAAAGACTGTTGGAAAAGCATTCCTCATGAAGCTGGTTGAGACAATGCCAAGAGTGTGCAAAGCTGTCATCAAGGCAAAGGGTGGCTACCTTGAAGAATCTCAAATATGAAGTATATTTGGATTTGTTTAACACTTTTTTTGTTACTACATGATTTCATATGTGTTATTTCCTAGTTTTGATGTCTTTACTATTATTTTGCAATGTAGAAAATAGTAAAAATGAAGAAAAACCCTTGAATGAGTGTCCAAAGTTTTGACTGGTATTGTAAGTATATACAGTGCAATCGGAAACTATTCAYACCCCTTGACTTTTTCCACATTTTGTTACATTACAGCCTTATTCTAAAATTATTAAATAAAACATTTTCCTCATCAATCTACACACAATACCCCARAATGCCAAAGCAAAAACAGGTTTTTAGAAATGTTTGCAAATGAATAAAAAATCCAAAACAGAAATACCTTATTTATATAAGTATTCAGAGTCTTTGCTATGAGGCTTGAAATTTAGCTCAGGTCCATCCTGTTTCCATTGATCATTCTTGAGATGTTTCTACAACTTGGAGGCCACCTGTGGTAAATTCAATTGATTGGATATGATTTGTAAAGGCACACACCTGTATATATAAGCTCCCATAGTTGACAGTGTATGGGGTGGCAGGTAGCCTAGTGGTTAGAGCGTTGGACTAGTATCTGAAATGTTGCACGATTGAATCCCTGAGCTGACAAGGTAAAAATKTGTCATTGTGKCCCTGAACAAGGCAGTTAACCCACTGTTCCTAGGCTGTCATTAAAAATAAGATTTTGTTCTTAACTGACTTGCCTAGTTAAATAAAGGTGTAAAYAAATGGCCAAGGCATGAGGTTGAAGGAATTGTCTGTAGAGCTCTGAGACTGGATTGTGTTGAGGCACAGATCTGGGGAAGGGTACCAAAACCCTTCTGCAGCAACACAGCAACACGGTGGCCTCCATCATTCTTAAATGGAAGAAGTTTGGAACCACCAAGACTCATCCTAGAGCTGGCCGTCCAGCTAAACTGAGCAATTGGGGTAGAAGGGCCAGTGGGGTGACCAAGACCCTGATGGTCACTGACAGAGCTCCAGAGTTCCTGGAACCTTCCAGGCCTTTATGGTAGAGTGGCCAGATGGAAGCCACTCCTCAGTAAAAGGCACATGACAACCCACTTGGAGTTTGCCAAAAGGCACCTAAGGGAATCTCAGACCATGAGAAACAAGATTCTCTGGTCTGATGAAACCAAGATGTAACTCTTTGGACTGAATGCCATGCATCACATCTGGAGGAAACCTGGCACGATCCCTACAGTGAAGCATTTTGGTGGCAGTGTCATGCTGTGGGGATGTTTTTCAGCAACAGGGACTGGGAGAAGAGTCAGGATCGAGGGAAAGATGAACCTTGATGAAAACCTGCCCCAGAGTGCTTKGGACCACAGACTGGGGTGAAAGTTCACCTTCCAACAGGACAACGACCCTAAGCACACAGCCAAGACAACGCAGGAGTGGCTTTGGGAAAAGTCTCTGAAAGTCCTTGAGTGGCCCAGCCAGAGCCTGGATTTGAACCCCATCGAACAACTCCGGACAGACCTGGAAATAGCTGTGCAGCGACGCTCCCCAACCAACCTTGAGAATATCTGCAGAGAAGAATGTGAGAAACTCCCCAAATACAGGTGTGCTAAGCTTGTAGCGTCATTCCCCAGAAGACTCAATGCTGTAATCACTGCCGAAGGTTCTTCAACAAAGTAGTGAGTAAAGGGTCTGAATACTTATGTAACTGTTATATTTCAGTTAACAAATGTTTATACATTTGTAACCGATGTGAAATGGCTAGCTAGTTAGCGGTGGTGCGCACTAATAGCATTTCAATCGGTGACGTCTCTCGCTCTTAGACCTGAAGTAGTTGTTCCCCTTGCTCTGCAAGGGCCGCGGCTTTTGTGGCGCGATGGGTAACGATGCTTCGTGGGTGACTGTTGTTGATGTGTGCAGAGGGTCCCTAGTTTGAGCCCGGGTCGGGGCGAGGGGACGGACGAAAGTTATACTGTTACATTGGTGCCGTGACCTGTATCACTGGTTGCTGCGGAAAAGGAGGAGGTCGAAAGGGGGGTGAGTGTAACCGATGTGAAATGGCTAGCTAGTTAGCGGTGGTGCGCGCTAATAGCGTTTCAATCGGTGACGTCACTCGCTCTGAGACCTGAAGTAGTTGTTCCCCCTTGGCCGGGGCTTTTATGACGCGATGGGTAATGATGCTTTGTGGGTGACTGTTGTTGATGTGTGCAGAGGGTGCCTGGTTGAGGGGACGGACGAAAGTTATACTGTTACACATTTGCAAAAATTTCCCCAAAACAGTTTTTGCTTTGTTATTATGGGGTATTGTGAGTATATTGAGGATTTWTTWTTTWTTTTWWTTCATTTTAGAATAAGGCTGTAAAAGTAACAAAATGTGAAAAAAGTCAAAGGGTCTGAATACTTTCCAAATGCACTGTGTAGATATATAAAATAAAATAAATATAGAGTAAAATATATATAACTACCTGCGGGCTGGATTGGACACTCATGCTCTAGATCAAGCTGTCTCATATCCCCTCTTCCTGTCCAGCACAGAACGTTTTGGGCTAGAAACAGGAAATGACAGCAGCCCTTGCCTGAAAAACAAGTTCATCCAATCACCTTCAGTTAATCTGGGGCTTTTTTAGAATATGTTTTAATACACCTACGTCCCTGGAAAGAAGGCTTTTGATGAATCCTTCTCAAGTTTTAACTGATTATAGCAATTGGGGTGTGAAATAATTTCACTATTCGAATAGTGTCATGAATTTTTGTCGGATATTCGAAATACATGTGTTTTTAAAGTTAKGTTTTTAACCTGAGCAATGCTGTGCGAGGGAGAGGCTGAGGCTCTATTGTTACAACTGTGGAGGTTCCGTGCCGGTGAAATGGGAGCGAGTAGATGGAGGCAGAGAGAGAGATGCTACTCGGCTACAGCCAGACTACCTAACTTGTAGCAGCCACGTTATTAATCATCCCATATAACAGTGCCTGTCTTGACTGGAATAGCCTAGATAAGCTAGCTAGCTAGCAAAAATGAATACTCACACTAGTATTTGAATATTAACGTCCGATATTCTAATAAATAATTAGAATATCGGATGTATTTCAGACATGTCACCAGTTTACCTCACTCATTGCAGGAGAACAAAGAAGAGTACAACATCTCTGGCTGCAATCTTTGGTCTTTTGGGGAGGCACATTGGGCAAATTGGAAACAGGCAGATMTTTTCCCCTGACATGACACAACTAGACCATTCCCTCCCTCCATCTCTCCCCCTGGGGCATAGATGTGTATCACCCAGCTTCTTCCTATAAACGTCAGAGGCTTTAACCTCTCTTAACCCATGACAGTGACTCAATGATGGGTCCAACTGGCACTACCAGACCTCTCCTCCATCCATCCCTCCCTCCTTCCTCTCCCTCCTGACGCTGTGATTGTATCTGTAACACCATGTGACCTGTAGGTCGGAGTAGAGCGAGGCTGATTGTGTTCATAACAACAGTTGACCCCTGGTGAGAAGATGTCCTCTCTGTTAGCTCACTGACATGGTTTAAGACGAGAGGGAAAAGGAGGAAGATGGAGGGAYAGAGGAGATGAGCTGGAGCCAGCAGAGCCCAGAAGGGGGCTGACAGCCAGTCTGATATACCCCTCCACGCCATCCACCCCTCTGTCCATCCTCCTCTCTCTCCCGCCCCTGGCTTGTCCCTTTGATTAGTCTCATCAACCTGAGTCTGTGGGCCTGGATGTCTGTCGGCTGCCGTGGTGTTTGTGTGGGCTGRGAGGGGGTGTGCTGCTGGACAGATAAACAGACAGAGACGGGGAGGGCAGCCTGGGTGGGTGGTAGTGTGATTAATCTAATAATGAGCCATGATTTCATATAGCAGCCTTCCTAATGGGGTTCTCATCTTCATCCCAAATGGCATATAGTGCTCTCCTTTTGACCAGGTCCCAGTAGTGCACTATTGGAGGGAATAGGTTCTACCTTAGCAGCATCTGTGACTGCAGTCATGACAGGGACACAGGGATCCGTCACCCCAGTCTCACACATGGCATCAGTAATTAGCAAGTTCCATATCCCATCATCTCAGCTAATAGGGCATCGCCTTTGGATCTGGAGCTGAGCAGCCTGTGCTCTGTAAGAATTAAAGGATGCGTGAGATTATATTAATAATGTGTTATTGTTGTACATCTCTCCCTCCTCCTCCCTTCTTCCCAGTCTCTCCAGGGTGTTTTTAATCTTTATCCAGCTTCCTGTGGTGAGTTTAGAAAGTAATCATCTAACCAACCGTCTGTCTATTTCTCCTTATCTTTCTATTTTTCTTCATCACTCCATCTCACACTGTCTTTCTTTCTCTGTCTCTCTCTCTGTCTCTTTCTCTGCCTCTGGCTCGCTCTCCCACCCACCCCTCTTCCCTTCCATCTCCCCCTCCATCTCTCCTCCCTCCATCTCTCCATCAGAGCCCATGCGTGCGTTGCGAGGCCTCACAGCGACAGAGATTCAGCCTCGTCAACTAACCTTACAGTGGGAACCTCTGGGCTACAACCTGACGCGCTGCCATACCTACTCTGTCTCTCTCTGCTACCGCTACTCCACGCCTGCAGGGGGCAGCGCAGGGAACAACGCCACAGTGAGGGAGTGTCTCTCTGTGGAGAGGAACCAATCACACTTCACCCTGAGGGACCTGCCCCCGTTCCGATCCGTCCACGTCCGGCTGGCGCTGGAAAACCCAGAAGGCAAGAAGGAGAGCAGAGAGGTCACCTTTCAAACTGAGGAGGACAGTAAGTGGACTCTATTACCCAACATGCATTGTAAAGTTATAGTCTAGGGCAAGAAGATGAGCAGAGAGGTCACCTTCCAGACCGAGGAGGACAGTGAGTGGACTTTATTACCTAGCATGCATTGTAATTGATATGAAACCCAGAGTGTTGGACCCAGTAGTGGTCAATGCAGTGCCTAACCTACATAACCATGTATTGAGTAGTGGAATCGGATCCAATTTAAGTGGCAGGACCCAATTCATTGATTGGCAATTTTACAGTTGTTTGATAGATATAAAAAATACTGTTATATAATCAAGGTTGTATAACCGACTATACTTTTCTCACTGAGTAGCTTTAAGTAGGCATATAAGTATTGTATAATTGTGTGCTGGGTACACTATGATTGTGTGCTGGGTACACTAAGTTACCCTGCCTCCAGTTATTAAATACAGTAAGAGGGCGAAAAAACACACATTGACTTGCAAAATAAGCAGGATCAGCATAACTAAATGGAAGATAAGCCTTTTAAATGAAAGCAGATAAAAAATTAATCAGTCAGTCAGAGTCATGGCCACCAGCGAAATGGTGAAATTATTTTGCTTGTTTTTTCTCTTAACATGTTCCTGAATACAACAGCGGATTAAGCACATTTTAATATACATTTCCCCTAGATGGATTGAAGATGTAGGTCAGAGAAAATGTACTATGCAATGAAACATTGCTCACAGCAGTTTTTGACCCATGAGAGAGAGGAGAGAGCGAYAGACAATGAAACATTGCTCACAGCAGTTCTTCACCCATGAGAGAGGAGAGAAAGAGAGAAAGACAGGGAGACAGAGAGAGCGAGCAAGGTTACAGTACAATATATTTTATGAGTATGAAATTGGCTGCGTTTGGAAACCTCCAAATTGCAAGGTCCTCCCATGAGTTTGAGGACAATGTGCTCCTGCAATATAATGTAATATATTTCATAGTCATTTGAACAGCAGCACTTGGAGAGAGAGGGAGGGAGAGGGGGAGAGAGAGAGAGACTCTCTCCACTATCTTCACCTTCCAGAGCTCTCTTTGGGCAAGAGAAAATAATGAAAAAGACTACAGGGAGACCTAATAAAATTACATCTGTTATTTGGCACAAACACACACGTACGGATGCACAGATTCAACCCAGAGTTCATGAGTCCCAGACAACCACAAGCCATTATTCATCTCTAGGGCTTGTTGAACTTTGCCAACTCTGTCCCTGAACCTATCAACTGTGTCCTCAACATATGCACGGCCTTGTGAATAATGCCCTGATTTTTCAGGCCTCTATTAGATCCATTGACTGCTAGTCCCTAATCCCCATGTTAAAACAAGAGTCCCTGTCTCAGACAAAGTCTCAGACCCAGTTGGGTTTCTTGTTTGGATGCCCATTTCCCTGCTTGGCCCTGCCATTACACTGCGGCCATTGTGTTCCTCTCAGGTCTGTTGTGGAGAGAGAGAGAGAGGACAGCGCAGGTTTAATCTTACGGATACGTGGGACGGTAGCGTCCCACCTGGCCAACATCCGGTGAAATTGCAGAGTGCGAAATTCAAATATACTAAATTCAAATATTTAACATTCTTGAAAATATATGTGTTATACATCAAAATAAAGCTTAACTTCTTGTTAATCCAGCCAAGGTGTCAGATTTCAAAAAGGCTTTACGGCGAAAGCAAACCATTCGATTATCTGAGGACAGCGTCCCGCACACAAATGCATGACAAACCATATTTCAACCAGGCAGTTGTGACACGTAAATCAGAAATAGTGATATAATATATGCCTTACCTTTGAAGATTTTCTTCTGTTGGCACTCCAAAAGGTCTGTTACATTACAAATGGTCCTTTTGTTCGATTAAGTCCTTCTTTATATCCATAAAAACTARGTTTAGCTGGCACGCTTCATTCAATAATCCACCGGTTTCCCTCCTTCAAAATGCATACAAAATGAATCCCAAACGTTACCAATAAACTTATCCAAACAAGTCATTCAACGTTTATAATCAAACCTTAGATACCCTAATATGCAAATAAATGATCAAATTTAAGACGGAGAATCGTTATTGTCTTTACCGGAGATAAATAACAAAGAACACGCTTTCCTCCACGCGCTTGGAAACACTACGGCCAAAATGGGAGCCACTTAGAAAAACTACAACRTCTCCCTCATTTTTCCAAAAACCAGCCTGAAACTCTTTCTAGAGACTGTTGACATCTAGTGGAAGCCCTAGGAACTGCAATCGGGGAGGATTTCACCTTATTATAATAGTGCCAGCAATTGAAATCAGTGTTATGCTGAATTTCTTTTGTGGGGGGATGGTTTATCCTCGGGGTTTCGCCTGCCATTTCACTTCTGTTATACTCACAGACATTATTCTAACAGTTTTAGAAACTTTAGAGTGTTTTCTATCCAAATCTACCAATTATATGCATATCCTAGCTTCCGGGCCTGAGTAGCAGGCAGTTTACTTTGGGCACGCTTTTCATCCGGATGTCAAAATACCTCCCCCTAGCCCAAAGAGGTTAACTGTCAGCCACAAGACAGTGCTCTAGACTTTACCCATCTGAGCCACAGCCTCAGAGCCAGACAGACAGCCAGACAGTCAGAGGAGCTTGTTAGTTGAAGAAACCTGCATGAACTGTAGCAGCAACATCTTTCAATCAGACTCAGATGTACACACAAACACACATGCAATCTTCCACCCAGGCACACACTCCCCAAATCTTCTGGTCCTCAATTCGAATTGCCTGTCTTTAGGGTTGGAAACCAGATATCCGTAATCACTTCCTTCCCATAGGACCCCCTATGCAATCAACTGCGAGTTCTCGGAATGTTTATGTTGTGCTTTCTCTTCCAGTTCCTGGTGGCGTTGCCCCAGAGTCACTGACCTTCACTCCATTGGACGATATGATCTTTCTGAAGTGGGAGGAGCCTGTGGAGCCCAATGGGGTCATCACACAGTATGAGGTATGGGACATGCCCTCAACTTTCCGTCTGTCTACCTTTTTGCGATCACATATCTATCTCGGACTCAATCTTGATCTCTATCTTTCTTTTTCTCCCCTATTCATATTTGTGTCTTTATTTTACTGATATTTATCTCTCACTAATTTCCTTCAGCTTGACACAGACCACTGTGTTGTTGTGTTTCTTTTTTGTGTACATTTTTAGGTCCAAGAAATCTCAAATCACTAGGAATTCAGCTAAAAATGTATTTAATTAAGGAAATCTGTTCAAGTATTTCCATGATTTTTTTTGTTGATGTGATCATGTCTCAATGTAATCAATGTATTAAATATTTGTTATTTTGAAATACAGTCTGTTTTTGGACTTAGTTGTGGTCAATTTGCAGTGTACAAATTATTATAAATGATGTTCCGGCCCCCCGACCATCCGCTTCAACAATAATCAGAATCTGAATCTAGTTGCCTACCCGTGCAATACAGTTTACATCCGCCCTGGTCATTAATAGGGAATGTATTTCCCCCCGCCCCCAGTTCAGGCCTCCGTATATGTTCTGATGCTAATGAGACGAGCTGAGCCTCTGACTGCAGCCCTGCAATTATATATAGACAAGCAGCATAATTACTTATTTGCCTAAGAGACACTTTCACATGGGGGGCAACTTTAAATGCTTCTAATTAATAATACATATTTGTGTATATATATGTCCCTGGTCACCTCCGACACAGGCCTCTGTAGCCAACTCTTAGAGCTTACAGGCAGGCTGCGGTGACACAGCTGTATGAATGAAAGTTGTCCACCCAGATACAGGTCTGGGCCTGAGAAGTCTGCTCTGACAGAGAGAGAGAGAGTATGTTGAAAAGGAAGAGGCATGTAAATAGTGAGATTGGAGAGAGACTGATAGAATGAGGCTGGGGGTGATGACTTGATGACTTGTTCCTTGTTTTGTCCTGAGTGATGGGACTGACTCTGTGTAAGCAAAAATCGAATCAAATCAAATTTTATTGGTCACATATACATGGTTAGCATATTTTAATATGAGTGTAGCGAAATGCTTGTGCTTCTAGTTCCGACCATGCAGTAATATCTAACAAGTAATCTAACAATTTCACAACAAGTACCTAATACACACAAGTGTAAAGGTATGAATAAGAATATGTACATAAAAATATATGGATGAGCGATGGCCGAACGGCATAGGCAAGATGCAGTAGATGGTATAGAGTACAGTATATACTGTACATGTGAGATGAGTAATGTAGGGTATGTAAACATTATATAAAGTGCCATTGTTTAAAGTGACTAGTGATCTATTTATTACATCCAATMTTTAATTATTCAAGTGGCTAGAGATTTGAGTCAGTATGTTGGCAGCAGCAACTCAATGTTAGTGATGGCTGTTTAACAGTCTGATGGCCTTGAGGTAGAAGCTGTTTTCCCAGCTTTGATGCACCTGTACTGACCGCGCCTTCTGGATGATAGCGGGGTGAACAGGCAGTGGCTCGGGTGGTTTTTGTCCTTGATGATCTTTTTGGCTTTCCTGTGACATCGGGTGGTGTAGGTATCCTGGAGGGCAGTTAGTTTGCCCCCGGTGATGTGTTGTGCAGACCTCACCACCCTCTGGAGTGCCTTACGGTTGTGGGCGGAGAAGTTGCCGTACCAGGCAGTGATACAGCCCGACAGGATGCTCTCGATTGTGCATCTGTAAAAGTTTGAGTGTTTTCGATGACAAGCCAACTTTCTTTAGCCTCCTGAGATTGAAGAGCTGTTGCCCCTTCTTCACCATGCTGTCTGTGTAGGTGGACCATTTCAGTTTGTCCGTGATGTGTACGCCGAGGAACTTAAAGGGTACTAGGGTGTTAAATGCTGAGCTGTAATTGATGAACAACATTCTTACATAGGTATTCCTCTTGTTGGGTTTGGGCAGTGTACAGTGTGATTGCGATTGGTCGTCTGTGGACCTATTGGGGCGGTAAGCAAATTGGAGTGGGTCTAGGTAGGGTGGAGATGATATGATCCTTGACTAGTCTCTCAAAGCACTTCATGATGACGGAAGTGAGTGCTATGGGGCGATAGTCGTTTAGCTCAGTTACCTTAGCTTTCTTGGGAACAGGAAAAATGGTGGCCCTCTTGAAGCATGTGGGAACAGCAGACTGGGATAGGGATTGATTGAATATATCCGTAAACACACCAGCCAGCTGGTCTGCGCATGCTCTGAGGACGTGGCTAGGGATGCCGTCTGGGCCGGCAGCCTTGCGAGGGTTAACACGTTTGAATGTTTTACTTATMTTGGCTGCGGTGAAGGAGAGCCCGCAGGTTTTGGTAGCGGGCCGTGTCAGTGGCACTGTATTGTCCTCAAAGAGAGTAAAGAAGTTGTTTAGTTTGTCTTGGAGCAAGACGTCGGTGTCCGCGACAGGGCTGGTTTTCTTTTTGTAATCCGTGATTGTCTGTAGACCCTGCCACATACGTCTTGTGTCTGAGCCGTTGAATTGCGACTCTACTTTGTCTCTATACTGACGCTTAGCTTGTTTGATTGCCTAGAGGAGGGAATAGCTACACTGTTCGTATTCAGTCATGTTTCCGGTCACCTTGCCATGATTAAAACCAGTGATTCGCGCTCTCAGTMTTGCTCGAATGCTGCCATTAATCCYCGGTTTCTGGATGGGGAAGGTTTTAATCGTCACCGTGGTACAACATCACCGATGCACATGCTAATAAACTCGCTCACCGAATTAGCGTATAAATCAATGTTGTTGTCTGAGGCTATTCGGAACATATCCCAGTCCACGTGATCGAAYCAATCTTGAAGTGTGGAATCAGATTGGTCGTACCAGCGTTGAACAGACCTGAGCACGGGCGTTTCCTGTTTTAGTTTCTGTCTATAGGCTGGGAGCAACAAAATGGAGTCGTGGTCAGATTTGCCGTGGTAGGTCCACACAAAGATGTTTCAAAAGCTTACTTCATGTTTACTTTTTCACTGCATCAGGAAAGCATAGGTTTCCTGGGTCTTGTTCAAAGACAATACATACCCTTCTCCCACACAGTGAGCTTGCGAATGATCCCATACCTATTTTTTCACCAATGTTTTAGCCTCACAATATACAGTATGATCATTTCCAAACACAGTGTGTGGTAGCTTTTCAACTTTTCTAAAGCACCTGACAATAGCAGCCCCTGGGTGTCCGATTTACATTTCTTCTTTTTCCCCGTTTCCTGAGAAATAATATAATTTACTGGGAATGAATGGCCAGTTAGTTGAGTGAGTCACTCTAGAATCAAGATAAATCTATTGCACGATGAGGCAAGTTAATGACCTGTGACTTTTCCACTCCTTTAAAAGTACAATCTGCAATAGTCACTGCTTTTCAATTACCATTTAAATTAATGAAGAGTTTGGTTGTAAAACAAATTAGATTGTGGCATTAAAGTATGAAATAACATCATGGTGGAGCATGTATGGCTGGATAAATCCCACTGGCTCAGTCCATCTCCCTCACTTTTGTGTGGTTGTACAGGTCATCTCTATTGAGCCACAGTCAGTGCTTGACCCTTGACCTGTGAGCTGCTGTGGATAAAGTACTGCATGGGACATGTAAATAGTGAGATGGAGAGAGACTGTTAGATAGAATGATGAAAGGAAGAAATTGTTGGAATAGATATTGAAGGTTGAGAAAGGAAAAGGAAGATGCAGTAGGAATAGGGAGAAGATGATGAGAGGTGGGAAGATGAATTTAGGCAGTGTGTGAAAGAAGGGAGGTATGGAGGAGTGAGAATAGACGGTTGAATCAGGAGAAAGGAGAATGAGAAACAAGGACGTGTCAGAGATTGCCTGGTGAGTGGATAGAGAAGAGAGGATAGAGAAGAGAGGGAAGAGAGAGGGGGGAGGAGAGCGAGGGAAAGAAGAGAAGAGAGGAACGTTAGAAGAGAGAGGCGCTGAGAACGGGATCTCTGAGAAAAGAAAGGAGAGTGAAGCAGAAAAGAACAGCAGCCCAAATAATTGGGGTGTGTTGGTTGTCTGGATGGTGGCAGAGGAGACGTTCTGAGTGCTTCCTTCAGTAAAACATGATGAGAACAGGAATTATCTCATTTTGGGCTGCATGGTGTCACTGTGGGTTGGGGTGCAAGGTAGGCAGGCACAGTCAGAGACACAGTAACACCACCTAATTTGTAAAATATCTGCTTGACTCCCAACGTTGAAACAACCCACAGAAAAACATCTCTCTCTCCTTCATGAACAATAACACTAACAACAATTACAACACCTATCAAATGACCTCAGGTAGCGGAATCAAATCTCGTTTTGATTCATTTATGTTCACAGTTTGTCAACAGAGACTACTCATAGTGATTCTATGGTTTGTTTTGTTCCTTGTTCCTAAATCTATTAGAACAACAATACTCTTACTACAACAACAACAACACAGCATTGTGACCCTATTTGTCTGTGTTTTGTTCCCGGTCCCCAGATCAGTTACCAGGGCATCGAGTCTTCCGACCCAGGTATCAACGTACCAGGCCCTCGCCGTACCGTTTCCAAACTGAGGAACGAAACATACCACATGTTCTCTGGCCTACACCCCGGCACCACCTACCTGGTGTCTGTTAGAGCTCGCACCGCCAAGGGCTTCGGACAGACCGCCCTCACTGAGATCACCACCAACATCTCCGGTGAGGTTCTATGGAATAAGCAGGGACTGACGCCTCAGGGTTAGGGCTGGGGCTGAGAATGAGGCTGGGGGTAGACTAGAGGGGTTGCTGTGAGTTGTTTGACTTGATGACCTGTTCCTTGTTCTGTCCTGAGAGATGGGACTGACTCTGTGTAAGCAAAAATGTGGTAGGTCCACACAAAGATGTTTCAAAAGCTTACTTTATGTTTAGATTATTTTTCACTCTTTTTCACTGCATCAGGATAGCATAGGGTTCCTGGGTCTTGTTCAAAGAAAATACGCTCCCTTCTCCCACACAGTGAGCTTGCGAATGATCCCATACCTATTTTTGCACTAAAGTTCTAGCCTCACAACCTGCGTCAGAGCAAGGCCGGGAGGCCTAAACTTTGGCACACAAATAAATATACAGTATGTTCATTTCCAAACACATTGTGTGGTAGCTTTTCAACTTTTCTAAAGCACCTGAAAATAGCAGCCCCTGGGTGTCCGATTTACATTTCTTATTTTTCCCCGTTTCGTGAGAAATAATACAATTTACTGGGAATGAATGGCCAGTTAGTTGAGTGAGTCACTCTAGAATCAAGATAAATCTATTGCACGATGAGGCAAGTTAATGACCTGTGGCTTTTCCACCCCTTTAAAAGTACAATCTGCAATAGTCACTGCTGTTCAATGACCATTTAAATTAATGAAGAGTTTGGTTGTAAAACAAATTAGACTGTGGCATTAAAGTATGAAATAACATCATGGTGGAGCATGTATGGCTGGATAAATCCCACTGGCTCAGTCCATCTCCCTCACTTTTGTGTGGTTGTACAGGTCTTCTCTATTGAGCCACAGTCAGTGCTTGACCCTTGACCTGTGAGCTGCTGTGGATAAAGTACTGCAACTGTCACCTCTGACCTGTCTCATCTCTATCTCAGCCCATCTCTCTCTCTAGCCTTTCCACTTAACTCTATTCATGTATTTCTCTAACATGCCCTCTTAAACCCACCACAATAAAGGAAAGTGTGCTCTCTTCATTGGTCTTCAACCTCGGTCATTCATACATTTACAAAGGCTTGGTTTTCTATCTGGCGGTTGAAGGTATTAAATCCAACCACACTACACACGTTCTCCAGTTTCTCTATACTGAGTTAGTACTAGCCATGAATGTTTATGTTACACTCTTACTCTGTCTAATATTTGGGGGTTTAACCTCAACTGAGTGTACAAAACATTAGGAACATCTTCCTAATATTGAACAGCCTCAATTTAGAACAGCCTCAATTCGTCGGGGAATGGACTCTACAAGGTGCCGAAAGCGTTCCACAAGGGATGCTGGCCCATGTCGATTCCAATGCTTCCCACAGATGTCTGTATATCCTTTGGGTGGTGGGCCATTCTTGATACACATGGGAAACTCAGCAGCGTGAAACTCAGCAGCGTTGCAGTCTTGACACACTCAAACCGGTGCGCCTGACACCTTCTACCATACCCTGTTCAAAGGCAKCTACATTTTTTGTCTTCCCCATTCACCCTCTGAATAGCACACATACACAATCCATGTCTCAATTGTCTCAAGGCTTGAAAATCCTTCTTTAACCTGTCTCCTCCTCTTCATCAACACTGATTGAAGTGGATTTAACAAGTGACATCAATAGGGGATCGTAGCTTTCACCTGCATCCACTTGGGTTCCATGTAGAACCTTTTGTGGAAAGGGTTTTACATGGACCCCAAAAGGGTTCTACTTGGAACCAAAAAACTATGGGGACAGCCAAAGAACTCTTTTCTTCTGACCCAAAATGGAAAACCAACACCAGGTAGACTCCGCGATATGAGTAAACAATTTCCACAACAGCTAAGAGCGTTGAAGCGCGAGGCAGAACTTCTCTGCTGTTTTGGTGCCCTGGCTACCACGCTGGGAACAGCGCAGATACTGTGTGTGACTGTGTGAGAGTCTTGCATCCTTTCATTTCAGAGGCTGTTGGTTTAGCTGATTATTAATAATCTTTCTTTACTGTCAAAGCTCATGTTTTTTATTGGCTGGCTGCTCCTTTGCTAATTGTCTTTTAACGGTAAACAGAGACGGGAAGACAATGTGTGTGTGTTCCCCATAGATGGGAGCTCACCAAGGTATGTTCCAGTCTGCAGTCCTGTTCAAGGGGGTGTGGCTGTGAGATGTATTTTAATTACAGGGGATTCTTATCGTCCCTGTGAATAATTATGGGAATGTCCTGCAGCTGTCTATGTGAATGAGTTTTATCCCACTTCCTGTGTTATATGTGATTGTTTTGTTACTTACTCCCTCATTTTCTATCTCTGTCTCTTTCTCTCTCATGATCTATCCTCTCTCTTTCTCTCTCATGATCTCCCTCTCCCTCTCTCTCTCTCTCTCTCTCTCTCTCTCTCTCTCTCTCTCTCTCTCTCTCTCTCTCTCTCTCTCTCTCTCACCCACACACACTCTCCTGCTCCACCTCTTTATCTCCACTCTCTCCCTTCCCCCTCTCCACCTCCATCTGTATCTCCCCTTCCCCTTCCCATTCCCCCTCCCTATCCCCTCTCTCCTCCTCTCTCAGCCCCAGTGTTTGACTATGAGGATGTCCTGGCCCCACTCAGTGAGTCAGAGAGCACCATCACGGTGCTGTTGAGACCAGCGCTGGGCAGAGGAGCACCAGTCAGGTACAGTCACATTACTAATCACAATAATAGGCCTCACACAACGGTCACTCATGTCTACCACTAGATAAATATATTCACTTGTATAACAAGAATGTTTTGAATAAATGTCATTGCTATTTGACTTGTGTTTCTTATATTATTCTACCTTTTATTTCATCAGGAAGTGTCTTTGAGAACTTTTTTTACAAGGGTGACCTTAAAGGGACAATCCGTAGTTGAAACAACAATAAAGCATTCTCCCCACCACTGTTTCGTTATAAAGCTGAGAGATGGGCCTGGCACTCTCACATTCATAGACCGAGCTATGGATGCAAGGACTGACCATCCATGATATCAAAATTAAGGCTATAGAGTGTTACTTTGTTTACAAACATTGGAGTAAAACAACCTTATATTTTGGGTTCTGATGGGGTACAATAGTTGAACTAAGTTCATGAGGCGTTTTTAAGTTGGATTCTTTAAGAATCTATATAACTAATTTACAAGTCCAAAAATGGATGTAGCTAATGCAGATTTCCCCTTTAAGAGGGCCATTTGTTTCCAGCGTAGTTATCACCTATCAGTCTGTCATCCCTCTCCCCGCAGTGCGTACCAGGTGGTGGTAGTAGAAGAGGACGGTTCCAGGCGGGTCAGGAGGAGCAGGAGGAGGAGGAGGGAGGTGGGTAGCGGGTCAGACTGTTTCCCTGTGCCAGCGACCCAGGTGGAGGCTCAGTCTAAGTCCCACTACTACACGGCTGAGCTTCCCCCCTCCAGTCTCCCTGAGGCCACTCCGTTCACAGTAGGGGACAACCACACCTATAACGGCTACTGGAACACTCCCCTGGACCCCTCCAAGAACTACCTGGTCTTCTTCCAGGCTATAAGCAACTTCAGAGGGGTAAGTTTATAGACCTGTCAATAAAGTCTGAGTCAAGTCTGGAGTCTTTGTCAAACATGCCATAGGAGTAAGCAAGACAGCACGGACAGATCAGGGGACTAAACTACAGTCCTTTGGGACAAATCAAGTGTTATTGAATTGAGAAGGTAAAACTGTGGCTGTAGGAAAGAAGTACTTCAGCTCTGAAACTCAGGCTGTTTTGGACTCTCTTTCTTTCTCTCTGTCGCTCTGTRTTTCTTTCTCTACCTTTCCCCTCTGAGCCTGCTGCCTAGAGGAAACTGAAATGAGACTTAAGGTAGATAAAAAGAGGAAGTAGTGGGCCAGGTGCTGTTTCAATCATAAAGCCCATATGGAGCTAAATGACTACAGTCTAGTCTGCCTGGCTTCAGCCTCTCATCATGCATCATATATACAGTATGGCTATATGACTCTGGTAGCTGCATATTTATTAAAAAAGTGTTTAGTAAAAGGTGTGCGCCAAGGCGGTTTGGAAACTGCGTCTTCAGTCGTTGTACTGCAATCGCTTGGGTCAAAATGCATCAGAGAGAGTCCCAGGGCAGAACTGGTCAAACACGTGCTTCCTACCTGGTTGCTAGGATGCAGTAGGGGAAAGCTATACAGGTTAGAAGGTTCCATAGGTTGTAATGCTGGAATGACTAACTTCCCTTGACTGTAAGGTCTTACCCTCAGTGTGTGTCTGTCTTCTGAATCACACTCTGACTCAATCTCTTGTGTGTCTCAACTATCGATCATTAAAGCTAATACTGAACCCTTTGACGTTAGTGGCTTGCAGTTCTAATGACTCCTCCGTCCTCCCTTAATAACCAATTAAATGTTTTTTTGGTGAGTGTGTGTGTGTGTGTCATTATGACTGTGTTATTATAGTTGTACGTTTACCTACCTCTTAGAGCACTCTTAGCCACCGCTCTCACTCACTCACTCACTCACTCACTCACTCACTCACTCACTCACTCACTCACTCACTCACTCACTCACTCACTCACTCACTCACTCACTCACTCACACACTGTGTGTGTGTGTGTGTGTATTTGCTGGCTCTGCAAAAAGGGGGAAGCACATAATTTTCTGACAAAATTTCAGGATAATTAGCTGTAGATTTCCAGAACCATGGCTCTGAGAGCTGCTGCTGCCACTGAATGGAACTGTAATTGCTTTGACGCATGTCTTTACTGGAGCTTGAAAGACAGAAAGATTGGTGCAATCAGTTCTTTATAAAACACAGAAGTGCTCAGACACATACCCACACACACACACACACACACACATCACACACATCACAAACACACTCCTACAGACAGTGAGTCACGTGGCCGTGGCTTGCTATATAAAACAAGCAGATGGGCATCGAGGCATTCAGTTACTGTTTGATTGAATGTTAGAATGGGCAAAGAGTGACCTAAGCGACTTTGAGAGTGGTATGATCACTGGTGCCAGGCCCGCTGGTTCCAGTATGTCAGAAACGGCTTGCCTCCTGGGCTTTTCACGCACGACAGTGTCTAGGGTTTACAGAGAATGGAGCGACAAACAAAAAACATCCAGTCAGCGGCAGTCCTGTGGGCGAAAACGTTGATGAGAGGTCGAAGGAGAATTTTATTTCTTTAAATTTATTTCAAATTTCACTTTATTTATCCAGGTAGGCTAGTTGAGAACAAGTTCTCATTTACAACTCTGACCTGGCCAAGATAAACCAAAGCAGCGCGACACAAACAACAACACAGAGTTACACATGGAATAAACAAACATACAGTCAATAATACAATAGAAAATGTCTATATACAGTGTGTGCAAAGGAGGTAAGATAAGGGAGGTAAGGCAATAAATAGGCCATAGTGGTGAAATAATTACAATATAGCAATTAAACACTGGAGTGATAGATGTGCAGAAGATGTGTGTGCAAGTAGAGATACTGGGATGCAAAGGAGCAAGATAAATAAATAAATACAGTATGGGGATGAGGTAGTTGGATGGGCTATTTACAGATGGGCTATTTACAGGTGCAGTGATCTGTGAGCTGCTCTGACATCTGGTGCTTAAAGTTAGTGAGGGAGATATGGGTCTCCAGCTTCAGTGATTTTTGCAGTTCGTTCCAGTCATTGGCAGCAGAAAACTGGAAGTAGAGGGGTCCAAAGGAGGAATTGGCTTTGGGGGTGACCAGTGAAAAATACCTGCTGGAGCACGTGCTACAGGTGGGTGCTGCTATGGTGACCAGCGAGCTGAGATAAGGCGGGGCTTTACCAAGCTAAGACTTATAGGTGACCTGGAGCAAGTGGGTTTGGCGACGAATATGAAGCGAGGGCCAGCCAACGAGAGCGTACAGGTCGCAGTGGTGGGTAGTATATGGGACTTTGGTGACAAAACAGATGGCACTGTGATAGACTGCATCCAGTTTGCTGAGTAGAGTGTTGGAGGCTATTTTGTAAATGACATCGCCGAAGTCGAGGATCGGTAGGATAGTCAGTTTTACAAGGGTATTTTAGGCAGCATGAGTGAAGGATGCTTTGTTGCAAAATAGGAAGCCAATTCTAGATTTCATTTTTGATTGGAGATGCTTAATGTGAGTCTGGAAGGAGAGTTTACAGTTTAACCAGACACCTAGGTATTTGTAGTTGTCCACATATTCTAAGTCAGAACCGTCCAGAGTAGTGATGCTGGACAGGCGGGCAGATCTCAGACGATACACTGGAGCCGCTTCTTCTTGTTTGTAGCTGATAGGAGTGGAACCTGGTTTGGTGCTCTGCGTTGTGCGTTCAGAGATGCCTTTCTGCACACCACTGTTGTACTYTGCCGTTATTTGCCTGTTTGTGGCCCGCCTGTTAGCTTGCACATTCTTGCACACACCGATAAATCCATAATAATTGAGAATTTCAATAAGCATTTTTCTACGGCTGGCCATGTTTTCCACCTGGCTACCCCTACCCCAGTCAACAACCCTGCACCCCCCACATCAACTTGTAAAAGCCTCCCCATTTCTCCTGGTCCGACGAATCCCGGTTCCTGTTGCGTCATGCTGACGGCAGAGTCAGGATTTGGCATAAGCAGCATGAGTCCATGGCCCCATCCTGCCTGGTGTCAACGGTACAGGCTGGTGGCGGTGGTGTAATGGGGTGAGGATGTTTTCCTTTGCACATTGATATTATTTGAGCAACATTTCCATGCCCCAGAGAATTCAGTATGTTCTGGAMGCAAAGGGGGGTTCGACCCGGTACTAGATTGGTGTACTGAATAAACTGGCCACGGAGTGTATATAATCTGTCAGTGTCTTTTGCTGTGTCCGTCACACATATTTTGACAGAATTTCCAGACCAACCTTGCAAAAAAACACTAAATAGTTTTGATACAAATCTTTTGACCCTTTTCCCAATTCTCTATTGATGCAATATTAAAGATATTAAACAGCGTAGTCAGCTGCGGCTTCTTGAAATGCTTCTGTCCACTATCGGATCTGCTGGTTAATTTCCTGTCAATGTAGTTATCAACCGTAATCATCTTCTGCTACCAGCTACCTGTCACTCAACCTGTGATATTGGCTAGAAATATTGGCATCATATCTGAGGTTCATTCTATAAATAACATCAGAACACAGCAGGCAGGGAGGTGTCATCAGCAGTCAGTAGGATACTATGGCTAAGTCCAACATTCTGTTTTGACCAGGGTCATAAGTAGTGTACTATATAGGGAATAGGGTGCCATTTTGGATGCACTCTGTTTTAATGCCAAAAGGGTCTGTCTCAGAGTCAGGTCAACCTTGACAGAGGACAAGATGACACATGATATATCAGCAGGTGGGGCTGTAACAACCTGTGAATTGTGGGTAAATACAACTTCTATCTCCCTGACTAAGAGGTGGGTGGATACAGATCCACCCAGAACAGGTTTTCAATTAAAAAAGGCAATTTCGCAGGCGCTGAGGTGAAAGGGTTCTGACTCCAATATCAGAGCTCCGATTAGATTAGCATAATTGCCCCCCTTGTATAAAACCTGATTTAGCATGTGCTAATCTTAATTTGACAATGTGTCTCTGGTATCGCTGTGATGGGCTAGCTAGGTGGAGGGTTAGGAGGGGGGCATGTGTGTAATGGGTTGGGTGGGCCAGGGGTCCGGATGTTGTTGATGAGAACAGAGGACAGGTCACTCACAATCACATTTAAAATTAGATGTCATCTGCTTTCTTCCCTGACTGAGTTTTTTAATTAGCTAGTTTGCACTTTACCACACAGAGGTGGACTCGGTGACACACACAGATACACACACGCTCTGACACCTGTTCTATGCTTATAAAATAGATGTTTGATGTGTTTTGTTTTTGCTTGTGGTTATCCCATGCTAATGAARCTCCCATTCTTGTTTCAGGAGACGAGAATGAACTGCATCCGGATTGCCCGTAAAGGTACATTCAGATCGTTCCCTTCTATCTTCTTCTATCTTCTTCTATCTTCATCATTGAGAGGCTTTGAGAAATAGACTACATAAGAATGCTTTCTGGCAAAGCAGTGTTTACATGTTCTGTGCTTCATGATATTTCACAGACACTGATGCGTTTTGAAAGATGAGAGCGAGAGAGGGGGGAGAGAGAGAGAGAGCGAGAGAGGGGGAGAGAGAGAGAGAGCGAGAGAGAGGGGAGAGAGAGAGAGAGGAGAGGGGGGGAGAGAGAGAGAGAGGAGAGGGGAGGAGAGAGAGAGGCGAGAGAGAGAGAGAGGAGAGAGAGAGAGAGAGAGAGAGGAGAGAGAGGGAGAGAGCAGAGACGAGAGAAAGAGAGGCGCGAGAGAGAGAGAGAGGAGAGAGAGAGAGAGAGAGAGAGAGAGAGAGAGAGAGAGAGGAGAGAGAGAGAGGAGAGAGAGAGGAGGAGAGAGAGAGAGAGAGAGAGAGAGAGAGAGAGAGAGAGAGAGAGAGAGAGAGAGAGAGAGAAGAGAGAGAGAGAGAGAGGAAAGAGTAGAAATTAGATTCCGTCTTTCTCTCTTCCTGCATTCCTCTGTTATTTGATGCGTCCTGACATCAAGAGTACTAAGAGAAGGAGCCTGTAGAAATTGGATTCCCTTCCTTCTCTCCTCTTCTCTCTTCCTCTCTCTCTCTTCTCTCCTCACTCTGTTATTTGAAGCGTCCTGACATCAAAGGGTTCTTCGTCGCCATTGTCTGCTGGGACTACACACCATAGGGCAGAGGAGCTGTGTGTGTGTACAGAGGAGGGTTCTCAGAAGCATATTTATAATACCCTTAATTTGGTACGTGGCGGTGACAAGGTGGAGGGAGGAAGGGGAGAGAGGAGAGATTGGTGCTGTTCCAGTTTCTGTGGTGATGGGAAAGAGAGGTTGGAGGCAGGGTACACTGGCATTCTTTATTCTTCTCTACACAACACACACACCACCACACACACAACACCAACACACCAACACCATCAACTCTCACTCACTAACTATCACTCACTCACTCACTCACTCACTCACTCACTCACTCACCATCCTCACTCCTCACTCACTCATCACTCATCATCTCACATCACTACACTCAATCTCTCGTTCTAGTTGCTTGTCTATATTGTCTGTCTGTCCACCTCAAGCTTCTTCTCTCTCTCTCATTATACAACCTTTCTTTATCTCTCTAAGCACCAAACATGCACACATATAACATGTTTCTCACACATGGTATTTTCCCCTCTCTCTCTTTCACTCCCCCTCTCCCACTTTCACCCTCCCCCTCTCTCTTCCTCTCCTTCACTCCACTCTCTCTCCCTCTCTCTTTCTCTCTCTCTGTGACTGTGTAATGAAAGGATAGAGCTCATGTCAAGTGTGAAAGCAGGGAGACCGACGGGGAAAAGACGGGCCGCTTAAGGCAAAAAACGTCAAATGATTGATGTTGAGGAGTGTATTCTGGCGACGGCGTCTCAAAATGGACAAAACAGCTGTACTATTGCTGCTTTTTTCCCTAGTTTTTTCAGGAGGCATTGAGGGGTAGCATCTTCGGTTCAGCTAGCCAAGTTGGGCTAGGCGCCAGCCAAACTGAAGCATGCTGATGTCTTTAGACGACTACTGTCACACCTCAGGTGTTCCGGGCTGACACCAGCACAATATCTGATTAATGACATACTAACACTGGCAGATGAAGATAGAATGTGTGTCCTGTCCATCCCACCACCTTTCGTTCCTCCTCCTACCATCCTAATCTTTTTCTCACACACATTCTCTCATAGATTCTCTCTCCTCTTACTCTCTCTCTGTCTCTCTCCCTCCACCTTTCCTCCATGCAGAAAGTTTTAGTGGTGTAAACTTTTGCATGGCAACGTGCTTCCTACAGCGGGAGTCAATAAGAACACAGTGATTCACACACACATTAGTAAAGTGGACTTGGAGGCTGGAGAGAGAGCCAGCTAGCCAGCAGAGCTACAATCATCTGCAATCCAGATTTCAGCAGGCCACACTCTGTTTTCCTGAACAGGCTTTTAACGCTCAGGCAAAATTACCCACCATGCCGACAAAATATTAGGCCTTAGTGGGAGGGAGAGAAGAAAACATGGATGATGTTCAAATTGGTTGTGCTGTAGCTAACTGGTAGAAAAGGATTGAGAGAGAGAGAGATGGCAAATGAGAGAGAGATGGCAAAAGAGAGAGAGGGCAAAAGAGATATTTTTTAAATGGTAAGTGAGATGACAGAGAAAGGACCACATCCAGCTGAAAGGATAGAGGGATGGATGGTGAAAATAGGTAGATAATTGGTTTTAGCTTCGTGCCTCCAGTGATAGACCATTTCATTCACTCTCCTTTTTGTTTACCCATCGGAGAGGAGACTTTTAATTAAGCGTATGCTCGCAGGTGTACAGGATCATAATTCTCAACCAATTCTGTCTCTAGTCGTCAATAAACACTTCTGGAAAATGACACCACAGAAGCTCTAAATTCATCACGAGAGAGATGTCATGCTGTTATAGCTCTGATGGAAATGTAGAGACACAATGAACGCTGTGAGACTATGACATATGTGCATAGAAAATGGTTGACTCAATGAACTTCCAGCCAGCTATTAGCTGAGGTAATTGGTGTGTTTTCTAAACACATGTAGGCCAAGTCTGTCCAGCTTTCCACTCTGGCTGCACCAACTGTTGATGGTTAGTTAGCGGCTTAAAATCTTCCTCCTTATCCAAGCCTGTTACCTATTATGGAACATAGTCAGGGACAAAGGCAGAGCTTCACTTCACTACCATGCATTATCTCTTCATCTCTATCTCTCTCTCTCTCTCTCTCTCTCTCTCTCTCTCGCTCGCTCGCTCGCTCGCTCGCTCCCTCCCTCCCCCTCTCTCCATATCTCCCTCCCCCCTTTCTCTCCATATCTCCCTTCCCCCTCCCTCCTCCCTCCCTCCCTCTCTGCCAGTGTATTCACCCAGGTGGATATAATACCCAGTGTGAGAGGGATAATAACCTGATTTTACTCTGATAACCCGGATCACCGTGGCTTTCTGTATCTCAGACTATCACAATATCACTCTAACCTTCCTACTCTAGCTTCTGATATGTTGATCTCTGCTCGTCATCGGTATATTGATTGTTATTGTAAAGAGCTGAACCTGGTCAAATCTGGTGTTGTGCCTTTTCTGAAGGATGCTTGGGCTTCTTTCTGTATGGTCTAGGGTAGGGACTAGGGAGAGGAGGCTAACTAGGTTTACTGTTTATCGGAGTCTGATTGCCCGAACCCTGAGTTCTTAAGAGCTCATGCCTAGGCCTTTGCTCAGCAGGCTAATACAGTCTTGTGGTATACAGAAGACTATCACTCTAACTGGTCTCTCCTCTGTAGCTGCCTGTAAGGACCATTAAAGGGGTCTGTTCAGCTGGCTTTAGTTCAGCAGGCTAACACAGTGTTGTCTCTCCCCTGTAGGTGCCTGTAAGGACCATAAGAGGACCCTGGAGGTGTCCCAACATGCAGAGGACATGGGTCTGATCTTGGGGGCCTGTGCTGGGGGACTGGTGGTCCTTATTCTGCTGCTGGGGGCCATTGTCATCGTCGTCAAGAAGGGGTAAGTGGAGGGGTAGGTGTATGGGTGAGTGGAGGGTTGTGTGGTGGGTGTGTGTGTGTAACGGTGATTCTGATCATGAGGTGGTCCAGAGAGCTGCCTGTGACTAAATGCATCCTATTAGGGAAGGAATTTCTCTATCACCTCTTGGCAGGCTTAGTCCAACTCCATTCAATTAGGAGTTAGGCAGGTAATGGGGAGTATATTACTTCCAAAACTGCACACATGGCACGATATTATTCGTGAAACATGGTGCGGTTATAGTTGCCAAGCTTTTCCCGTATAAATATATTTTTTATTGGCTGCAGCACAACTATCCCAGAAACTATATACACTCCAGCATCATTGGCCAAGTTCCACCAGGAAATACTGTTCGGCAGTACTGTACTCTCCTCTCCTCCTTTATTCCTCTTCTCTCACCTGTTCCTCTACCGTTATATTAGCAGAACAACACTCAGTGTGCAGTATTTCATCAAGGGCCATGATATCCCATTGCCCTTTCAAGTCAAAGCAGATATAATAGCAGCATCTGGGTTGGTGTGCAGTGCACAGTGAACACAGTGCCTGTGGTTGAGCCATTCATTGGAGAGGAGGGTTGTTGTTGCCTTTCCGATAGAATTACCACCTCAGGTTTTGGCATGAGGACGGGAGTGGAGCTGGGATGCACGTCAGAGAAGCAGGGTTGGACGTCACAAGGAGAAGAGTCATAGTGACTGAAAATGGTTGATTATGTAAACAATGGCAACCAGCCAACCAACCACCAGTAGAACCAACCAACCACCAGTAGAACGTGGAGCTAACTGTACCTTGGTTGACAGCTGTGTGTGTACCTGTGCTCCCTGGCATATTAAGCAATCTATTTAGCTAGGAACCCAGTCAATGTCAAATTAAATCAAACTATATTTGTCACATGAGCCGAATACAACAAGTGTAGATTTTACCGTGAAATGCTTACTTACAAGCCCTTAATCAACAATGTAAATAGTCCAGTGGCCGTTTGATTAATTGTTCAGCAGTCTTATGGCTTAGGGGTAGAAGGAGCTGTTAAGGAGCCTTATGGTCCTAGACTTGGCGCTCCGGAACCGCTTGCCATGCAGTAGTAGAGAAAACATTCTATGACTCTAATGACTGGAGTCTCTGACAATTTTGTGGGCTTTCCTCTGACACTGCCTAGTATATAGGTCCCGGATGGCAGGAAGCTTGGCCCCGGTGATGTACTGGGCCGTACGCACTACCCTCTGTGGCCCGTTGGGCCACCACGAGTCAGAACAGCTTCAATGCACCTTGGCATATATTCTACAAGCAACTGGAACTCTATTGGAGGGATGTGACACCATTCTTCCACGACAAATTCCATCATTTGGTGTTTTGTTGATGGTTGTGGAAAACGCGGTCTCAGGCGCCTCTCCAGAATCTGTCATTGTGTTCAATTGGTTTGAGATCTGTTGACTGAGACGGCCATGGCATATGGTTTACATCATTTTCATGCTCATCCAACCATTCAGTGACCACTCGTGCTCTGTYGWTGGGGGCATTGTCAACCTATAGCTGGGGAATTAGCCATGTTAGCCAAAATACTGGCCKTGCCCAGCATTTTTAAACATGACCCCAAGCATTATGGGAAGTTAATTGTTTAATTTACTCAGGAGTCATACCTGTGTGGAAGCACCTGCTTTCAATATACTTTATATCCCTCATTCACTCAAGCGTTTCCATTATTTTGGCAATTACCTGTACATTTCAACATTTAATAACAGACATTTTTATTTTGCCTTGCTGGAGGCCACCTCACTAACCATGGCTCCTCTTTTCACCTCTCTTTGTTTTCTTTCTCTTCTCTCTCTCTCCTCATCTATCTTCTCCTCCTTTCTCCATGCTAATCAGAAGGGACTTCTATTCTTACTCTTACTACCCGTAAGTGACTCCTCCCTAGTCTCTCCCTCCACCCTTTCATTCTGGCGCATTCTTCACCTGCTTTCCCTCTGTAGTTCTGGATGATGACACTCATAGGAGATAAGCATCTCTCTCTCTCTCTCTCTCTCTCTGGGCCTCCTGCTACTATCACAAAATCTCCCTCAATCCCTTATGTTTTCCCTTCCTTCCAATCTCATCTCCTTGACCTCAACCCCCTACTCGTTTCCCTCTCCTTGACCTCAACTCCCCCTCCACTCGTTTCCCCATCTCCTTGCTGTTTCCTTATTTCTATCTCTCTCTTATTCTTCCCTCCTTTTTATATTCCCTCTCCTCCTCTCTTCACCTCTCCCCTCCTCTTTCCGCAGCAGGAAGAAGGTAGCGCTGAACAAGGCAGCCATGTCGTACCGTCAGGAGAAGACCAGGAAGCTAGGTTCTCTGGACTGCAGCATGACAGAGCAGAGCACCTTGCAGCAGGACGAGCGCACCGCTAACTCCTTCATGGACGCCCATGCCTGCAACACACGGAGTAAGAACCAAGAACACCTGAGCCCTGAGAGAGAGAGGACAGCTAATAGTCATTAGTCTGTAGGCTAACCCTGTGCCTCCTACACACAGACAGACAGACAGACAGACAGCACGACAGACAGACAGACAGACAGACAGACAGACAGACAGACAGACAGACAGACAGACAGACAGACAGACAGCACAGACAGACAGACAGACAGAACAGACAGACAGACAGACAGACAGACAGACAGACAGACAGACAGACAGACAGAAACTAGTACTCTGTAGGCTAACTCCTGTGCCTCCTACAACATTTACAATATATATGCAGCCCTGAAGAGAGAGAAGAGAGAGCTGAAGGAGGGGTAAATACAATTTCTAGCTGTGCAGAGACAGTGCTCTACTCCTGCACCACACGGAACATACCCTGCTACAAGTACACTAGCTAGGCTACATCTGTGGTACAATCTGTGTCCTCTATACACACACTGTCAAGTACACTAGTGTGTAGACTCTGTGCCACCTAGTATATACACACTTTCAAGTACACTCTCTAGGCTACAGCCTGTTCCCCTGAGCCCTGTATACACCACACTGCTAAAGTTCCATCTTCAGTTTCTCAGGCTTTTCAGCTGTGTTTACTTCTCTGTGAATATCTGTCCTCCTCTTTCTCTCTCTCTCTCTCTCTCTCTCTCTCTCTCTCTCTCTCTGTCTCGTCTCGGTCGGTCTCGTCTGTCTCTCTGTCCTCGTCTGTCTCTCTCTGTCTGTCTCTTCTGTCTCGGTCCTGTCTCTCTGTCTCGGTCGTCTCTCTGTCTGTCTCTCTGTCTCGGTCTGTCTCTCTGTCTGTCTCTCTCTCGGTCTGTCCTCTCTGTCTCGGTCTGTCTCTCGGTCTGCTCTCTGTCTCGGTCTGTCTCTCTTCTCTCTGTCTCGGGTCTGTCTCTCTCTCTCTCTCTCTGTCTTCGGTCGTCTCTCTGTCTCGGTCTGTCTCTCTGTCTGTCTCTCTCTCGGTCTGTCTTCTCTGTCTCGGTCTGTCTCTCTGTCTCTCTGTCTCGGTCTGTCTCTCTGTCTCTCTGTCTCGGTCTGTCTCTTCTCTAACGATTTAAATATTCTGTCGTGCCAAGTCAATACATACTACATATGTCTCCATAGAGATACATGCTTTTCCTTGAGCTGCCTGACGGACTGAGCAGAGTGTCAGTTTAGTGGGTGTTGTGTTGAGCAGTTGGAGGTTGACCTTCAGTCATTCACTGAGCCACACACCTTGATTAGAATAGCATATACTGGCACTTATATAACATACACTGCTCAAAAAAAAGAAAGGGAACACTTAAACAACACAATGTAACTCCAAGTCAATCACACTTCTGTGAAATCAAACTGTCCACTTAGGAAGCAACACTGATTGACAATAATTTCACATGCTGTTGTGCAAATGGAATAGACAACAGGTGGAAATTATAGGCAATTAGCAAGTCACCCCCAATAAAGGAGTGGTTCTGCAGGTGGTGACCACAGACCACTTCTCAGTTCCTATGCTTCCTGGCTGATGTTTTGGTCACTTTTGAATGCTGGCGGTGCTTTCACTCTAGTGGTAGCATGAGACAGAGTCTACAACCCACACAAGTGGCTCAGGTAGTGCAGCTCATCCAGGATGGCACATCAATGCGAGCTGTGGCAAGAAGGTTTGCTGTGTCTGTCAGGTAGTGTCCAGAGCATGGAGGCGCTACCAGGAGACAGGCCAGTACATCAGGAGACGTGGAGGAGGCGTAGGAGGGCAACAACCCAGCAGCAGGACCGCTACCTCCGCCTTTGTGCAAGAGGAGCAGGAGGAGCACTGCCAGAGCCCTGCAAAATGACCTCCAGCAGGCCACAAATGTGCATGTGGTCTGCTCAAACGGTCAGAAACAGACTCCATGAGGGTGGTATGAGGGCCCGACGTCCACAGGTGGGGGTTGTGCTTACAGCCCAACACCGTGCAGGACGTTTGGGCATTGCCAGAGAACACCAAGATGGCAAATTCGCCACTGCGCCTTGTGCTCTTCACAGTGAAAGCAGGTTCACACTGAGCACGTGACAGCCGTGACAGAGTCTGGAGACGCCGTGGAGAACTTTCTGCTGCCTGCAACATCCTCCAGCATGACCGGTTTGGCGGTGGGTCAGTCATGGTGTGGGTGGCATTTCTTTGGGGGGCCGCACAGCCCTCCATGTGCTCGCCAGAGGTAGCCTGACTGCCATTAGGTACCGAGATGAGATCCTCAGACCCCTTGTGAGACCATATGCTGGTGCGCTTGGCCCTGGGTTCCTCCTAATGCAAGACAATGCTAGACCTCATGTGGCTGGAGTGTGTCACAGTTCCTGCAAGAGGAAAGCATTGATACTATGGACTGGCCCGCCCGTTCCCAGACCTGAAATCCAATTGAGCACATCTGGGACATCATGTCTCGCTCCATCCACCAACAGGCCACGTTGCACCACAGACTGTCCAGGAGTTGGCGGATGCTTTAGTCCAGGTCTGGGAGGAGATCCCTCAGGAGACCATCCGCCACCTCATCAGGAGCATGCCCAGCGTTGTAGGGAGGTCATACAGGCACGTGGAGGCCACACACACTACTGAGCCTCATTTTGACTTTGTTTTAAGGACATTACATCAAAGTTGGATCAGCCTGTAGTGTGGTTTTCCACTTTAACTTTGAGTGTGACTCCAAATCCAGACCTCCATGGGTTGATAAATTTGATTTCCATTGATCATTTTTGTGTGATTTGTTGTCAGCACATTCAACTATGTAAGTAAAAAGTATTTAATAAGAAATATTTCATTCATTCAGATCTAGGATGTGTATTTTAGTGTTCCCTTTATTTTTTTGAGCAGTGTATGTTATTTCTGTAATGGTTAACACGTGTGTATGTACGTTTGTGTTCCGTCTTTGTGTATATGTCTGGGTATCCATCTGTGTGTGTTGTGTGTCTTTCGTGCGTGTCGTGTTAATGCATGTGTATGTCTCCTCTAGACGAACAGAGGAGTTCAGTGAACGAGTCCAGCAGCCTGTTGGGTGGTTCCCCTCGACGCCACTGTCGTAGGAAGAGCTCTCCGTACCACACGGGTCAACTTCACCCTGCGGTCAGGGTGGCAGAACCTCCTCCAACACATCAACCAGATGAGACCGGGAGGATATGGTGCTTCAAACAGGAGTATGAGGTGAGAACAAGGAGTAGAGGTGAGAGGAGAGGGAGAGGGAGAGAGGGAGAGAGAGAGAGAGAGAGAGAGAGAGAGAGAGAGAGAGAGAGAGAGAGAGAGAGAGAGAGAGACGCCTGGTGGACTCGTAGCATCCTTTGGGATTCAATGATGTAATTTTGGAGACAGAAGGCATTTTAATATAATTTCTCATCTCTGAGACCAATGGCTTGTGTGTTCAGTAGGCTGCTGCTGGAGGCTTATTTTAATAAGCAGCATTCAATATAAACCTCTAGTGGCTGTTTTATACCATCTCTCAATGTAAAGCTATTTCATTCTTCTCATATCTCTTTCAGATCTATTTGTATTTTTACCAAGAGTATATTAATTAAATGYCTTTAAAAAATATATATATATTGTTCTATTTGTGATTTACTTCAAAATCCCTCTATTCACCCAATAGCATTTAGCTTGTATTTGTACCTGAATCCAAACCTCCAGGATTCCAGATGTGCTTTTCGATTCAGTAATCCCACCCCCTGAGGGCCCAACAAATTCCCCCTTCTGAAATCAATACCATGGTTGCTTTTTCACTCCTCCATCGCTTTTCCTCTCCTCCCGTCTTGCTCCCTCAGTCGCTCCCGTCTGTCGCCTGGAGAAATAAAGGAGATGAAGGAAAGATCAGTGGGAGACTGGTGTGTGTGTGTGTGTGTGTGCGTGTGCGTGTGATGTATGTATCAGTGTGAGAATGGCTGTAGGACTTCATAACCCTTATTTCCCACTGGGCTGCTGAGGCGGCCATTGATCAGGCATGCTGCAAAGAACTGTGGGAGTTTATAAATGGCACTACAGGGCTTCTAGACTGGCTCAGATAGAACAAGGCTGAAGTCAGATAGCCATAACCAGATTACAACTAACTGGTTAGACTGTCAGGTTAGATCCAATCCTCCTCGGGGCTTCTGCTCAGCAGGCAAAACTGGTTGAAAGGATGTCATTACAAACCAGATTACAACAATGATTTATATACATCACTGGATTAGAACCAGTTGACATCATTTCAACCAGCTATGCCTGCTAGGTATATGTTCAGCCTCGGGGCTTTAGGGGAGATAAAGAACATTGATTGAAACAAAGAGAATTTCCTTCTGACAATCAGCAGCTGAGACCCTGATGCATGATATAGYTGTGCAAAAAAGTCTGTATATGGGCTGGTTCAATGTTAGTCAGGCTCTGCTGTAAGGAGAGTGAGAAGGAAAGTGAAAAGGAAAGAGGGAAGGAGAGAAAAGAAGAATGAGAGAGGCATCATGTCTTCTCTAAACAGGATTAGGTATGGTATTACCTGTGTAGGAGCGCGGTGCAGGTGTAATCCTCTGATCAGCATGCTGCCCCTGTCCCTGCGCTGTAGGTGGACGGCCGCCCCACGCTGCGATTGGGCCGAAGCTGATGAGGGTCTTAGTGAGCCGGGTTTGGAGCGCCTGGATGTGCCCGGTAACGCAGCCAGGAGATAAGCCTGTCTTAGCGTTGTCACGCGTGAACGTGCCACAACATGGACGCTACCGCCGCCATTGTAAAGTGTTTTCCACTAGTGCCGTCTGTCGGCCATACACCTGATTAGACTCATTTTCACCCTAATACTTTCCCCACTTAAATTAACGATGGTACTTTTCAATTCGCTAGCCAAAAAAACGTCTGCATAGCCCTCTCACACTAGAATGAATGATATGCATCTTTTAGCGATCTATTGTCAGTCACAAAGTGAGTGACGACTGGGAAATACTGCTGTCCCGCCTCTTGAAACCTGGGTGTGTGTTGCGTGCACTGTTGTTGCAGTCAAATGTCTTTACACTGCAGGAGAGAGCATGAATTTGCACGTCCCGTATTATGTGGTAATGATGAGTTGAAATCCACCTAGCCTATTGTTTTCTGGCACATTGGACCAGTAAAAACAAGTGTTGGGCCAGTGGATCTGGCCCGATTTTCAGTGGATCTGGCGCATTTTTGCATTCCAGTTCTATGTTCTATTTACCTGCTCTGTTGCAGTCTACCATTGAAGACTACACGCGGAAATGTCATGCTCTTTGTATTTCAGCAATATGATTGGCCGTTCATTCCAAGCTCCTGTGACTCACAACTTCTCGAGTGGTACWTGAGTTGATGCCTTCACCTGTCCAGCCCAGTAGAAATTCTGTTCGAGCTAGTAGACGTTTTATTTCTTTATTTTTACAGTTTTCTACATTGTAGAATAATAGTGAAGACATCAACATTATGAAATAACACATATGGAATCATGTAGTAACCAAAAAAGTCACCATTTTGAAACATTGCCATATGTCTGCTTAGAATCATAGGTCCAACCGCTCAGACGCTACAGACGTTTTCGTGAGAAGACAGATTGGTCTGACAAACCCCGCTCCAACTCTGCCAACTTTCATGGCGGATGCGGTAGATTGAGACACATCTAATGCAAAACCCCAGATATCTCTAGATTAAACTGATGGATTTTGATGGGGATTTTTCTATTATGTTACTGTACTTAGATTGACGCTCCGGTGCGTCAATTGACTCTAGGAGGTTAAAAGGAAGCTTGAAGCCCATGGAAGTCGACAGACTAAAAGCCCAGCGCAGTCAAAATGAAAATGTTCCTGTGTTTTATATTGTATTGTACAACAGCTGTTGAAACTAACACTGTAAAAGTGTGATAAAAAAAGCAGTGTTATGATTGTGATAGCTGCTATTTGAAATTACAATAGAGCAATAGAATGTACCATTGGACACCAAAATAGAGTTTGGCTACTCCATGTGTTGTGGAAATCACTGTGTTCCTTCGCAAACACGTCTGTCACACTCACTCAGTCACTCATTCTCTCTCTCGCTCTCTCCCTACTCTCTAGTCTCTACTCTCTCTCATAAAGTTGATTTAGATTCAATAGATTGTATCTCGCTGTTCTGCCAGATTGTGTATATTGTGCCATAAACATCTATCACAAATGTAGCGCTTTGATACCAAGGTATTATAAAGCACTTGGATTGCAGACAGGCCTACTCTCCATGCATATGGAATGAGAGGGACTCAAGCTTGCCTATTTACCTCCTCTCCTCCTCTCATCCCCTTCTTTTCCTGTCCTCCACATTTCTTCCTCTACTCCTCCTCTCGTCTCTTGGATGCTCTCCTCTCTCATCTCATCTCCTCTCCTCTCCCCCTCAAGGCCATATCCATCCTTCATAGCCAGGTGTCGTCTCTCAGCCTCTTCTTCTCCTCACCATGCTCTTATAGATATGTCATGCCTATCAGAAATAAGAGCAGTGAATATGATGGTGAAGTTAATCAGAGAACCTCAGGGTGACAGTCTAAATGAGGTAACAAAGCTAAGGAGACGTTAATCTGATGACACACTGTGTGTCCCTTGTGTTCTAGCAGTAGTTAACACTCCAGTAACCAAGCTAAGTATTTCACTGTGTTGTTTAAATCTGGTGATGACACAGAATATCGCCTGTATGCTAACGATATCTCACTGTCTTTGTGACCACTTGTTCCATCTCTTCTCAGAGCTTCTTTGATGGATGGGATGTCACCAAGAAGAAGGACAAGACTAAAGGGAGACATGACAGTTTGCTGGGGCGTAAGTACTGTTCAGACCCTCGCTCTACAATGGAGTGGTGTGCCTTGTATGGAAGAGCGTTTACAGGAAAGCTACTGGAACGTAAATGTGTTTACAATTAGTGTATTAATTATAACCTGTCCTTAAGTCAGTTGCTATTAACAACCACTACTTTAAAAAAAAAAACTTTGTTTTGTTTAACCTGACTTCCTGGTTAGATAAAGCTGACATAAAAGTCCCTCTCCCTTGTAGATGATCGTCATCGAGTCAAGCTGCACTCCCTCCTAGCAGACCCCAACTCTGACTATGTCAATGCCAACTACATAGACGTAAGTTACCCTCTCTGTCTCTCCGTCTCTCCTGCCCCCCACCTCCAGTCTGTACTGTCTCTGCCCACAGTTGCTCCTTAAACTGAGACTCAGCCGTACGATCAGCTGTGGGAACCAAAGATATTGCAGAGTGACTTACGATGTAAGAGGCTGCACTTGTGAGCATCCACACAGCTTCTGAGCATGTGCACGAAAGTTGGCTTTACTCTATTGCAATGTGATAGCTGTGTGACAACAACTGCTGCAGAGATGAGTCTCATGCCTCATGCGGAACACTGCCTGTTATTGTAATGCTAACTTTGTATTGTTAATTCCCGATCCCTCCCGTGAGAGCTGTGTGTCTGGCCCAGTGCTAGAGAAGTGCTAAAGGAGYGGTTAATGTAGTCTCTCCCGGCAGATGTCTGAAGGCTGGCCACAGGAAGGAGAGACTCTTGGGTAATGTAGTCTATCCTAGCAGCATTTTGTAGGCTGGCTAAAGCTGGCAGGCTAGTGTACAGTATCTAAGGATGTCCAGTCTATAGGAACTCCAGTCCACAGCGTGTGAGTATGTGACATCTAGAATCTGATCAGAGTATTGTCCTGTATCTGTATCTCCCTGGGGGAGTTGTGTTGTGTGTATGGCCCAGTGCAGGAGAAGTGAGAGACTCCTACTGTACTGTGTGTTTACAGGTAGTCTCTCCCAACAACCCTCTCTTTGGCTGGCCTCAGTTGGCTGGCCAGTACATTGTGTCTAAGAATGTGACAGCGAGGATATCCATTTAAAGAGGACTGTCCCCTCGTCCTGGCATTGTTCTGTCTCTTTATCGCTGGGGGTACCGGAATGGGTATGGGATTTGAGATAGATATCGTGTCAGCAACACCATACGATTCAATAAGATCCTAAAAGATCCTATAAGCTAGGAGTTTCTTTGTCCTCTGTGACAGCTGACGACTCGTCCAAAAGCTCTCCTAAGTCGACTCCGAGCTGAGTCTCTCTCTGTCTGTCTGATGATATCAAATATCTGATCCTGTTAATCTGGTGATCAGTTAGTTGGGATCTCACCTGTTCAGCTCCAGTGACTCTCATTCAGGAAACCAAGCCCAGTACCAGTTCATACCTCATCCCAGACACTTTCTCTCCCAGCTCTGTGTCAAAGCTGAACAGCTAGTACTGTAGCTAGTGTTGGAGGGATATACACTTCGTGTGCTTGAGCTAGGGCCAAGCAGTGAAGCAGTGAAGGAGTGAAGGAGTGAAGGAGTGAAGGAGTGAAGGAGTGAAGGAGTGAAGGAGTGAAGGAGTGAAGGAGTGTGTGTGTGTGTGCGTGCGTGCGTGCGTGCACGCGTGCGTGCGTGCGTGCGTGCGCGCGCGCGCGTGTGCATATGCGGAGGCATTGCTGAATATGCACGCAGGTCAGGTAAAGGTGGCGTTCTCAAAAACCTCTTTTAGCAATTATTTCTCTTTGTTGAACACAGCCTGTTCAGTGAAGTGCCCAATCAGAGCAGGAAATAGTGTACAGAGTTCTACTGCGTTCGTCTCCCTCATTGATTAATTATTTCACCATTGTGTTGTTTAACAAAAGAAGATTTAAGAGAAAGAAATAAGTAGAAAAGAGAAGCTAAAATGGATAGAAAAGTAAAATGAAAAGGTAAAATTTATAGAAAATAAAAAGGTAAAATGACCGTTGACTTTTGAGGTTGAGGTGAAGGGGAAGGTTTTTGTGTTAGAGCTCATGGAGAGTGTACGGGCTCTGGTTCCATTCTCTGTTCACCCCCTCTTGCCCTTTGTAAGAGCTCTGGTTCCATGCTCCATTCACCCCCCCTTGCCCTTTGTAAGAGCTCTGGTTCCATTCTCCATTCACCCCCTCTTGCCCTTTGTAAGAGCTCTGGTTCCATTCTCCGTTCACCCCCTCTTGCCCTTTGTAAGAGCTCTGGTTCCATTCTCCATTCACCCCCTCTTGCCCTTTGTAAGAGCTCTGGTTCCATTCTCCGTTCACCCCCTCTTGTTCTATTTGAAAGTGTCATTAGCATATGGGCCCTATGAGGACACCTGAATCATCGTTAGGGCTGTCTACACCGCTGCCTGCGTGTCGTGGCAGGACCCCTGACTAGCCTTCCTGCTAGGCTAACCCGCCCCCAGACGCCATACTAAATGATTAATGTGAGGAGGAGAAGGGGATAAATGGGGGGGTGAATGGTGAGATGAGGGGTGGAATTAAGGGTCCACTGCCGTTCTTCAGACAGGTTCATAGGAAAACCCTGTCACTGATTTGGGTGAACCTAATTGTTTTCATGGATGGTGGGGCTTGGGTTTGACTAGAAAGGAGGAGGGTTGTGTTGTAGTAAAAGTGTAGCATGTTTGGTTCACTTACTGTTCCGTGACCACTCCGCACAACAGGAAGTTGAAGAAAAAGCTTGGGTTTCTACCTCTTTGCCATGGCAACAAGTGTGAGGGCGTGAGGGTTTACACATTGATTCTCCACTGGTAGTGTGAAACAATCTRTCTCTCTCTCTCTCTCTCTCCCACTGTTTCTCTTTTTTCTCTCCGTCTCTCTCGCTCTCTCTAACCTCCGAGTTCTTTCCTATTCCCCTGTTCTTTAATCATAATAATTAGCTTATTTTTTCCTTGCTTCCTTCCTTCTTTTTCTCTTTCTCCTTCCATCTTTTCTCAACCTTTGGGGCTTCTTAGATCCGGATAAACAGGGAAGTAAGTACGACTTCTTCTCTTTCTTTTCCATCTATCTTCCCGCTCACCCTGTGCCCTCTGCGTACCCCCTTTCTTCCTTTCCATCGCTCCACCACTTTCTAATCTCTCTGTCTATGAGCCCTCCCCCCCAGCCCTAGGCACCAGCTGCTCCCCAGAGTTTAATTTAGCCAAACCTGCTCTGCTACACCACTACACTCTCTCTCATCTGCAGCCAGACTAGACTCACCTAGATTTAGGGATTTGTATTAGGTTTGTCTGTCCACCGTCACAGCAGAGATGACACAACACGTGTCTAACTGCAGGCAAGTCTGTCCCAATAGACAGAACCAGCAGTTAGAGCTTTATATTACATATGACACCTGCCCCCCATCAGAAATGGCACAATGGAACCAATGGGACCAGAACAGTCTAATGTTGCTTCCTAAATGGTACCCTATTACCACCACACTGCCCTATTACCATCACACTGCCCTATTACCATCACACTGCCCTATTACCACCACACTGCCCTATTACCACCACACTGCCCTATTACCACCACACTGCCCTATTTACCACCACACTCCCTATTGACCATCACACTTGCCCTATTACCACCACAACTGCCCTATTACCACCACACTGCCCTATTACCACCACACTGCCCTATTACCATACCACACATTCACCCATACCATCACACTGCCCTATTACCACACTGCCCTATTACCCATCCACCACTGCCCTATTACCATCACACTGACCCTATACCATCACACTGCCCTATTATCACTGCCTTCCATCACACTGCGCTACTACCATCACACTGCGCTACTACGCATCTACACTGCCCTATTACCATCACACTGCCCTATTACCATCTCACTGCCCTATTACCACCACACTGCCCTATTACCTCACACTGCGCTACTACCTCACACTCCGCATACCATCACACTGCCCTATTACCATCACACTGCCCTATTACCACCACACTGCCCTATTACCGTTTACACTGCCCTATTACCGTTACACTGCCCTATTACTGTCACACTGCCCTATTACCATTCACACTGCCTATTCACACCCTATTACCACACTGCCCTATTACCTACCACTACTGCCCTATTACCATCACACTGCCCTATTACCACGCACACTACCCTATTACCATCCCATCTACCCTCACATCTACTAACACACTGCCCTATTACCATCACACTGCCCTATTACCATTCGCTGCCGTATTACCATCACACTGCTCTACTACTATCACACTGCCCTATTACCATCACACTGCCCTATTACCATCACACTGCCCTATTACCATCACACTGCTCTACTACAATCACACTGCCCTATTACCATCACCCTGCACTATTACCATCACACTGCCCTACACTATTACCATCACACTGCCCTACACTATTACCATCACACTGCCCTATTATCATCACACTGCGCTACTTTTGGCCAGTCTATTACCTATATAGTTAATTACTTTTGGCTAGAGCTCAGATGCAGAGACCCATGCAGAGAAAGCATGCAGGACCAAAGCCTGGATAGATACACACACGTTCAGATCAGACACTGTAGGGACTACTAGAGCATGTTCACAGGCAACACACTCACTGCCACACCCTGAACATTACATGTAAGACTCAGGTCTGTTTTCAACCTGTTTTCTGCCCCTGAATGACATTCTGTTGGATGTTTCTCACACATAGATTTTCATTTAGTGTTTTGGCTAATCTTCGACTGCGTAGTGGGCTATCTATCTAGGCCAACTAGATAGGTTTGAAGGGGGTCCAACTTGCTGTGGAAGAAGAGAAAATGTTAAGTGGGAGATTGCCAACTTCAAACTTTGTCTTGGCTTTCTTCTTGTGGCCACTTGCTTTCTGTCCCATCATGTTGTGGCGCTGTGATGGATTTTATCATGGTTTATGTGTGGTGGGGAGCATGAGATAAAAGTATATTTTTATTCAGTTCTTTTTCATCCATTTTGAATTTCACACTACTTGATGTGATGCTGTCTGCTCGCTGTAGGTGGAAGGTGGTGGTTGCCTAGGTGACAGACAGGAAGCACACACGCACATAGACACACACGATTATCCATCTCCCCTCCTCTCCTCTTTGTGTGGCATGGCACTTGTGGAATGGGGTTGTGTGTGTGTGTGTGGGTGTGTGTGTGTATTCCCTTACAGCCAGGCGCGATGATGGGATCATGCCCAGGGCTGGCGGATTTGTCTTGCTTTACATTCTCCACACAGAGAGAGAGTGAGACCATGAATAGCCATCCCATCTGACAGTGTCCAGGCTGGATCATAGCAGCACTAATGCATCCCCCAGGAGAACATACAACGGCAGATCAGTCAGTGTCAATGGCTCCTGGAGTCACAGATCTGTCGCTGCTTTTGAATTAACTCCCATTCCCGCTGCATGCAAAGTAGTGTCAGTGGCACGCATCGAGAGACAGAAACTGAAATGGAGCTCGCTCATGCTGCTGGAAATGACCGCTTTGCCTCAGACAGTGTCAGATGAAAGCTGAAATTATTATAATTTCCCTTTTGTAGTTTATTATTGCTCTATACCTGAACAGATAATGGTAAAATGCTGCCTGAACAAAGAAGCTAATTGGTAGGAAGCTGCCCATTGAGAAGATTACGGTCCCTCTCTCTAGACAATTATGGCCGTTGTAGAGAATTGTCCTTTAGCTACCTGTTATTGGTCCTATTTTTACAATATGAAAACATTATAATATGAAAACCAATTGGTATTATATCTAGGTGGAAGATGAATACAACGCAAGCTCCACTACATATACAGTGTCATTCAATACCAGGTGAAAATGGAGAGGATACGGAGGGAGGGGGATGGGGGTGGTTCTGTATAGTGACTCCAGGGACTGGTCTTTACACTGTGCTACTCTGATGATCAACTCTCTCTCTTTCTCTCTCTTTCTTTCTTCCTCTACATCTCTTTTTCTTTTTTTTCACAGGGGTACCAGCGATCAAACCACTTCATAGCCACCCAAGGTGAGTGCCATTGGAATCAATAACTGGTAAAATATCGTATTCTGTGTGTGTACTGTATGTATGTATGTATGTATGTGCATGCGCAGCCATGCCTCCCAGTTGTTGATGTTAAAATAATGATGTGAATTATTAATGTTTAAACACCAGTGGGGGCTGCTGAGGGGAGGACGCCTCATAATAATTGCTGGAACGGAGCAAATGGAATGGCATCAAACACATGGAAACCATCTCCTGCGCTCTCTCTCCTAGCTCTTTATCTCTCTCGCTCATCTCTCTCTCTCTCATCTCTCGCTCTCTCTCTCCCGGGTGGCGCAGCGGTCTAAGGCACTGCATCTCAGTGCTAGAGGCGTCCCGACAGACCTGGTTTGATTCCAAGCTGTATTACAACCGGCCGTGAATGGGACTCCCATAGGGCGGCACACAATTGGCCCAGTGTCGTGCGGGTTAGGGCTTGGCCGGGGTAGGCCGTCATTGTAAATAAGAATATGTGCTTAACTGAGTTTCCTAGTTAAATAAAGGTTTAAAAAACTTGAATCTCTTGCTCTCTCTCTCTCTCTCTCTCTCTCTCTCTCTCTCTCTCTCTCTCTCTCATCTCTCTTCTCTCTCTTACTTCTCCATCTCTTTTTCTTCTCTCTCTCTCATCTCCCTCTCTCTCTAATCTCTCTCTCATCTCTCGCTCCTATCTCTTTTTCACTCTCTCTCTCTCTCTCCAACACACCAACCCACACTACACCACACCACACCAACACCACACCAACACCACACCATGCATACATACATTTCCACACTGTCTGGTTTTCCCATCACATTCTGTAATTGGGTAAATGGTTTCTACAACCTCAACACCACTTCTCTCTACCGTTAGTCACATGTACCTGTACATAGGACCGACTGAGTCTGAATATGTTACAGCACATAGCGTGAGCTCTCTTGTGAATCTCTGTGTGTCTCTCCTCCCCTAAGTCTGTATGCATAGTTTCTGCTACCCCTCAACTCAGACCTAGAACATGAAATCCCCCCCCCCCCACCCCCCACACACACACAACACACACCACACACACACACACCACACACACACAACACACCACACACACACACACACACAGAGAGAGATATATAATTTATTCTTCCTTAGCTCTGATCTTATTAGTTTAGTATGTGATTCCCCTCTGGTGTCTTTCCCTCTTTCTTTTTGGTCCCAATTCCCACCGCTCCACACAAGGAAGATTTCAGTTCACTTGCTCTTCTTAAACCTCTCTGTCTTTCTCTTGCTCTCTTTCTGTCTCTTTCTCTCTTTCTGTCTCTCTCTCTCTCTCTCTCACTCTCACACACACAAATACTTATACAGTATACACACGTTTATGCATACATATTACATAGCCACTGGCATACACAATTGTGTCTCTGTTCTCTTACTGAGGCAGACTGAATACATTTTAGAATGCATGGTAAAAAAAGCCAGGAGGCCAGATGAGGTTGACTACCACACAGTGCCTTCAGAAAGGATTCATATCTCTTGACTTATTCCACATTTTGTTGTGTTAAAGTCTGAATTAAAAATGTTTTGCTCACTCATCTACACATAGTACCCCATAATGACAAAGTGAAAACATGCTTTTAGAATCTTTAGCAAATGTATTGAAAATTAAATACAGAAATATCTAATTTACATAAGTATTCACACACCTGAGTCAACCCTTTGTAGAAGCACATTTGGCGGCGCTTACAACTGAGTTTTTTGGGGTACGTCTGTAAGAGCTTTGCACACTTGGATTGTACAATATTTGCCCATTATTCTTTTTTAAATTCTTCAATCTCTGAAGTTGATTGTTGATCATTGCAAGACAGACATTTTCAAGTCTTGCCGTAGATTTTCAACCGATTTAAGTCACAACTGTAACTAGGCCACTCAGGAACATTCAATGTCGTCTTGGTAAGCAACTCCAGTGTTGAATTGGCCTTGTGTTTTAGGTTATTGTCCTGCTGAAAGGTGAGTTCGTCTCTCAGTGTCTGTTGGAAGCAGACTGAACCAGGTTCTCCTCAAGGATTTTGCCTGTGCTTATAGCTGTATTCAATTTCTTTTTATTCGAAAAAACCTCCCTAGTCCTTGCCGATGACAAGCATACCCAAACATGATGCAGCCATCACCATGCTTGAAAATATACTGAACAAAAACATAAGTGCAAATGTAAAGTGTTGGTCCCATGTTTCATGAGCTGAAATAAAATARCCCAGAAATGTTCCWTACGCACAAAAATATTATTTWTCTCAAATTTTGTACAGAAATGTGTTTACATCCCTGTTAGTGAGCATTTCTCCTTTGCCAAGATAACCCATCCACAGTTGTGGCAAATCAAGAAGCTGATTAAACAGCATAATCATTACACAGGTCCACCTTTTGCTGGGGACCATAAAAGGCCACTCTAAAATGTGCAGGTTTGTCACACAACACAATGCCACAGATATCTCAAGTTTTGAGGAAGCATGCAATTGGCATAATGACTGCAGGAATGTCCACCAGAGCAGTTGCCAAAGAATTTAATGTACCTTTCTTTACCATAAGCCGCCTTTGTTTGTTTTAGCGAATTTGGCAGCATGTCCAACCGGCCTCACAACCGCAGACCACGTGTAACGAAGCCAGCCCAGTACCTCCATATCCAGCTTCTTCACCTGCGTGATCGTCTGAGACCAGCCACCCGGACAGCTAATGAAACTGGGTTTGCACAACCAAAGAATTTCTGCACAAACTGTCAGAAACCGTCTCAGGGAATATCATCTGCGTGCTCGTTGTCCTCACCAGGGTCTTGACCTGACTGCAGTTCGACGTCGCAACCGACTTCAGTGGGCAAATGTCGTTGTGTGGGCGAACTGTTTGCTGATGACAACTTTGTGACAGAGTGGCCCATGGTGGTGGTGGGGTTATGGTATGGGCAGGCAGGCATAAGCTACGGACAACAAACACAATTGCATTTTATTGTTGGCAATTTGAATGCATGTAGATTCCGTGATGAGATCCTGAGGCCCCTTATCGTGCCATTCATCCACAGCCATCACCTGAAAGCTGAAAATGTCCCAGTTCTTCCATGGCCTGTATACTCACCAGACATGTCACCCATTAAGCATGGTTGGAATGCTCTGGAATGCTCTGGATCGACCTGTACAACCGCATGTTCCATTTCCCGCCAATATCCAGCAACTTCGCACAGCTAATGAAAGGGAGGGAGACAACATTCCACAGGTCACAATCAACAGCCTGATTAACTCTATGCGAAGGAGATGTGTTTCGCTGCATGAGGCAAAGGGTGGTCACATCAGATACTGACTGGTTTTCTGATCCACACCTCTATTTTTTTAAGGTATCTGTGACCAACAGATACATATTTGTTATCCCAGTCATGTGAAATTCATAGATTAGTGGCTTATGAACGTATTTAAATTGACTGATTTCCTTATATGAACTGTATATCTTTGTTCAGTATATATAAAGTGTGGTATGCAGTGGTATGTGGTATGCAGAGTGGTATGCAGTGATGTGTTGTGTTGGATTTGTGCCAAACAAATACCACTTTGTATTCATGACAAAAAGTTAATTTCTTTGCCTTGTTGCAAACAGGATGCATGTTTTGTAATATTTTTTATTCTCTACAGGCTTCCTTCTTTTCACGCTGTCATTTAGGTTAGTATTGTGGAGAAATTACAATGTTGTTGATCATATCGCAACCATTACACTCTTTAAAATCACCATTGGCCTCATGGTGAAATCCCTGAGCAGTTTCCTTCCTCTCCGGCAACTGAGTTATGAAGGATGCCTGTATCTTTCTGGTGACTGGGTGTATTGATACACCATCCAAAGTGTAATTAATAATAACTTCACCATGCTTAAAGGAATATGTGACTCACCACCTGGATGTAGCAAAATTTGAAATTGTGTTTTTTACATTAGATAAAAGTAGAGACTCAGAGCTACAAAATGGTATATCATACACTGCATTTGAGGAACAATGGTAATGTAATTCTGRTTTGAAAAAGTTGATCAACTTCTAAACTCACTTTTTTGAAAATCGCCTTTGAATGTTTTGCAATCTAGTGAAGAGCTCGCCTTTGTCTACACCCATTCAGCATAGTTTACACCCTCACCCTAAGCTTTAGCCCCACCCATCTCGTTTCGCTCTCGAAGCGCGCACCTGACGCTCTGGCCGATGATTTGTTTACCTCTGGTTAGCATGAAAACAGCCTAAACAGCTCTGCTGGCAATAATTTCATTACGCTTTTTTGCAGATGTTTACTGACACCGGCCATATTCAACGGGTGTTGCACACACGTCACGTAACGTTAGCTAACGAGCCAGCTAGTTAAACAATGAACAGTGCCAACAATGCCACAGTGCTGGGAGCTAACCAACCATGTTCAATGTTAGCGAGCTAACATTAGACTCTAACTAGAACAGCACCCGGCTCTGGGAAACAAATAATAATGTCAGCTAGGGAGCCAGCCAGCTAACGTTAGCTAGCTAGCTAACAGTACACTTTAGCTTAAGACATATAACGTAAACTCACCCCATTCTGTACAAATGTGCGCAACCGCAACATTCAAACGAGGCTACAAAGAAAACTAATGGGACTGTAGCGACTGTGTTGACTTCAAAATCGGGGCTGTGAACTAGGTTTCTATTCAAGCGTTGATCGACATGGTAATGGCTCTATAGTATTGGAGAAAAGTTGAAAAAACGGATCCCCACGCATAACGTACAGCACGCATAAAGCAACTATTTCTGTCTTACAATCTCTCTCCACCAGGTGTAGCACTTCTCTCATCATTTAAAAACAAGAAATGGACAGTGACGGGGGTAGGGGGGGATACCTAGTCATTTTTTTGCGTCATCGTTGCATGCGATCATCATTCTCAAAGCCGCTGTTTACTTCTAAGATCACTTTAGCATCGCCCTAAAAACCCGATTCAATGTCGACACAAACCTTCAAATAGGTATGTAATGACACATTATATAAACTCTTTATAGTGTTTTATTTACATTTTAGAGGCAATAAGGTGATAAGTATTTTCCCACACGACATCTGTCCTTCTCACTATCACGCATTAGTTTCGCTTCCCCGCCCGCCATTTTTAAAAAGACCCGACGGGGCTCATTGCCTGCTTGAATTATGCAGAAACGGGCAGCTTTTAGGTCATGTAATTGATTCTGTTGGAAAGGGGAGAAATTGTGCTTTACAATGGTATTGACATTACAGTTGATCTGGAAGTATTACGTTTTTGGGGCGCTAAAATAAGGGCAATTGTATGGACCAAGGCAATGTACGAGTTTACGTGAGTTTACGTTAGCTAGCTAGGTACCTTGTTTACCTAGGTAAGTGTAAGTTCACACATGTCACATAATGTTAGCTAACGAGCCAGCCAACAATCAACTGTGCCTWCAATGCCACAGTGCTGGGAGCTAACCAACCATGTTCAATGTAAGCTAACTAGAACAGCAAACGGCTCTGGGAAATGAATGATAACATCAGCTAGGGAGCCAGGCAGCTAACGTTAGCTAGCTAGCTAACTTTAGCTTGAAATAGCACTTTAGCTTGAAATGAAACCACTTTCTGTCAAAATTAGAGAGCCCGTAATATCTGAAAATGTAGATAGCTAACGCTACACTATCTTACCTGTATACATCATTGTGCATGGACGCGTCTCCCTGACAGGAATGCCATGCCACGGTTGCCCTTAGTTTGAAGATGTAATCTGGAGACAGGTGTTTCCTCCATCTCTTTAGCTATCATACTCTAATTCCACTGATTTCAAAACTTGATCCTCCAGAAAGTGGAGAGCCACACTTATGCAGCTCCACTACACATCACATTTTTTTTAAAGCCGCATTCGACAGGATTACCAACACAGACTGATGAGCTTCTATGGCAGACCAATCCGAACTCCTCTCTCGAAATATTCAGCCCACTCATTATCTCAGCCAATCATGGCTAGTGGGAAGGTTGCTCACTTTTTCTGTGGCTTAACCAACAAGGCTCATAATTTAACAATTTATTCATATTTACAGATGGCATACAAGTTTGTTTTAAGGCACATGAAAGTTCACATGATCAAGAAGGCATTTCTGCCAAAGAAAATGCATTTAGATAAAAAATCTTATTTTTTTACGTTCAAACGGCTCTCCTGTGAAGTCGTGACCTGCGACATATGCCTATTTTCCTGAATAGGGACACATATTTAGCACCTGCTTTTTTTATTTTTACACATCTACCATTCGCTGCTGCCCTTTGCAAGGCATTGAAGAACATCCCTGGTCTTTGAATCTGTGCTTGAAATTCACTACTCAATTGAGGGACCTTACAGATAATTGTATGTGTGGGGTACGGAGATGGGGTAGTCATTCAAAAATCATGTTAACCGCTATTATTTAACACAGAATGAGTACATGCAACTTATTATGCGATTTGTTATGCACATTTTTCCTCCTGAAGGTAATTAGGATTGCCATAACAAAGGGGTTGAATACTTATTGACTCAAGACATTTCAGCATTAACATTTTTTATGAAACCTAATTTCAAAATGTTGCTACAAACAAAATTTCACTTTGACATTATGGCTTATTTTGTGTAGATCAGTGACACACAATCTCAATTTAATKAATTTTAAATTCAGTCTGTATGTATAGGTGTGTGTGTAGGCAGGTGCCTGGAGCGAAACTGGTGTCCAAGGATGAGGTGGAGGAGGTAGTGGAGGAGTCTTGCTCTGAAGCCCTATGTCCACACAGCAACATTACGCTGAGCATACAGATGTGCCCTGGGAGGATGCACCGTTATCTATCACTCCTCTGACAGCCCGGGCCCTCTGGCCCTCAGTGAGGAGTGCTGCTGGAAATTAAACAACATGTCGTCATATTAATAATACAGTAGACACTACGTGGGGGCGAGGTGCTCGGCATCTRAAGTAGGATCAACTGTGAAGGCTTCATGTTCAGGCAAACTGTGAAAAGCACTGCAGAAACAACAACCGCCTTGGTTGTATTTGATCATATGGCTTATTTATAAGAGACAAAGCGAATGAGAGAGGGGGGTGGAACAAAGCGGGAAACAAAGCGAATGCAAAATAMCTATGATAACTGAACATGAGTGATCAAGAATGACCTTCTCCTTGACAACGGTCTTATCTATGCTAACTACAGCACCATAGTAGGCCCCTGGAAACAGATTGAATGAATGCATTGTGCGTGCAGAGATAACAAAGGTTGGAATGAATGAGTGTTTTCATCATCAAAAGCCATGATACACCCTAACATTAGCTCTCAACACAAATAATATGTCATTTATGAACGTAAAATAATCAGATACCCACCAGAGGTATGATATACTGTATGGATGGGTATGTTTATCGTTAAAGGTATTTGTTCACCCTTACATTATCTATAGTATGACATAGAGGCGTGTGATATCATCAAGCTCACCGTATAATGCAATCAATGAAACTGCCAATGCGTGCCGAGGAGCTGAGATTTGTGTCGCTCCTCGCCGGAGAAAGAAGACAGTGATGGCGTTTGTTGTTTGCACAACAGCTGTGGATTTGTGAGCGTATTGGAATTAAATTCTACCAGCAGACGCTAGGAGAGCAGAGAGAGGAAAGAGAGGAGTGGAGAGCCATGGTTCATAAAATGACACACTGTTACCTTCGTCTCTGGCATGGTTTCTACCAGCCCGACCCTGATGGTTATCCCTGCTATTTCTACTGATTTATGATCCCATTTCTCCTCCCTCTATCCCTTCCTTTTATGCTCCTACTCCACCTCTTTCTGTCTTTCCTCCTGTCATCCATCGCCTACCCTTTCTCTCCTTGTCCTCTCCTCGTCCTCCTCCTACTCCCCCTCCACCTCCTCCTCATCCTCCTCTCTTCCCCCTCAGGTCCCAAGCAGGAGATGATCTATGACTTCTGGAGGATGGTGTGGCAGGAGAACTGCTTCAGTATTGTCATGATCACTAAACTGGTGGAAGTGGGCAGGGTAGGATTATCTTTATGTGCCTTTGCGGGCTCACTCTTTGCATAGGACAATATAAGAACTACCAGCGGAATGAACTAGCTTTGTATAATAAGTCTACAACCCAGTGGGCAAAACTGGTTGAAATGACAGCCAGATTACAACCATTATGTKTTGCACCTTTTCTAGATGTAAACAGGAAATATAGATGATTGTCATGGGCTACTGTATTGTATTGATTTTTCTCTTGAACATTGGTTTAGAGTTAAGCCAGCTTAATCTGTAACTGACTGTTGACCCTGATTAAAGTCCCAATGTTCTGTGTGTGTTCAGATGAAGTGCTGTAAGTACTGGCCCGAGGACAGTGAACTCTATGGAGACATCAAGATCACACTGCTGAAGACGGAAACACTGGCTGAGTACACCGTCCGCACCTTTGCTATGGAGCGGGTGAGCGAATAGTCGATGTCCTTTTATCTAACAAATAATACATTGTTTGGATATGTATTGGCCCCTGGGATCACATCCAATTTGAGAGTGTTTTGTTTCCTCTTTGTTCACACAGCCTTTATAGAGGCATTGATATCTTAACAAATAATGAATCATTTTAATATGCATGTTTGAATAGAGATGTCTAAATAAATGTCCTACTGTGCCAACTGTAGGTGTCTGTTTGCTGATAATGATTTTCATTGGACCTTCTGTATTTTCCTCTCCAGAGGGGCTACCCAGCCAAACATGAGGTGTGCCAGTTCCACTTCACCTCCTGGCCAGAGCATGGTGTTCCCTATCACGCCACAGGCCTGCTGGCCTTCCTACGACGGGTCAAGGCTTCCACACCCCCCGACGCTGGGCCCGTGGTTGTCCACTGCAGGTAACAAACCATCTTACATCACATCCTGTCTCTGAGTGATGCAGTGTTGCTCTTTATTTTATACTTATCATTTTTGGTGTAGCTTAGCCTATAGATGGTCTCTCGCTCCTGAGCTTATACCCTCACCTCTTTGACCTTGTTGACCTCTATCCCCTGACATCTCTGTGTGTTAGTGCTACGTCATGCTGGATATGACCTCTAACCTCCAACTCCTAACCCCTGACCTCTCTCCTCTGTGTTAGTATGGGAGCAGGCAGAACAGGCTGCTACATCGTACTGGATGTCATGCTGGATATGGCAGAGTGTGAGGGAGTGGTGGACATCTACAACTGTGTCAAGACCCTCTGCTCCAGACGCATCAACATGATACAGACAGAGGTAAGAATATAATCTGTATATCAGGGATGCCCAAAACTTCTCCTGCAGGCTTTCCCTCCAACCCTAATCTAACACACGTATTATCTGATGACCATGATTAGTTTCAGGTATGTTAGCACAGGGTTGGAGCATAACCATGCATACATAATCTCTCCCAAGGAGGAGAGTTGACCTCCCCCGCAGCATATGGTATACTATATAGAGGACCTCGCACTTACATCTGATAACATTGATGTTGAATCTCTTTTCATAGAAATGTCCTCCTGTTCATTTTTTTGTGGTAAAAAAGTGGTAATTGAATGCATCTATCGGCCGCCCAATTCTGACGTTGGTAATTTAATTGATATTCTTGCATCAACCTTGGATTAATAATTTATTTACATTTTTTTATTTCACCTTTATTTAACCAGGTTGGCAAGTTGAGAACAAGTTCTCATTTACAACGGCGACCTGGCCAAGATAAAGCAAAGCAGTGCGACACAAACACCAACACAGAGTTACACATGGAATAAACAAACATACAGTCAATAACACAATAGAGAAAAAAAGTCTATATAGAGTGTGTGCAAATAAGGTAAGATAAGGGAGGTAAGGCAATAAATAGGCCATAGTGGCGAAATAATTACAATTGAGCAATTAAACACTGGAGTGATAGATGTGCAGAAGATGAATGTGCAAGTAGAGATACTGGGGTGCAAAGGAGCAAAAAAATAAATCACAGTATGGGGATGAGGGAGTCGGATGGGCTATTTACAAATGGGCTATGTACAGGTACAGTGATCTGTGAGCTGCTCTGACAGCTGGTGCTTAAAGTTAGTGAGGGAGATATGGGTCTCCAGCTTCAGTGATTTTTGCAGTTCGTTCCAGTCATTGGCAGCAGAGAACTGGAAGGAAAGGCGGCCAAAGGAGGAATTGGCTTTGAGTGGGTGCTGCTATGGTGACCAGTGAGCTGAGATAAGGTGGGGCTTTACCTAGCAAAGACTTATAGATGACCTGGAGCCAGTGGGTTTAGCGARGAATATGAAGCGAGGGCCAGCCTACAGGAGCATACAGGTTGCAGTGGTGGGTAGTATATGGGGCTTTGTTGACAAAACGGATGGAACTGTGATTGACTGCATCCAATTTGCTGAGTAGAGTGTTGGAGGCTATTTTGTAAATGACATCGCCGAAGTCGAGGATCGGCAGGATAGTCCGTTTTACGAGGGTATGTTTGGCAGCATGAGTGAAGGATGCTTCGTTGCGAAATAGGAAGCCGATTCTAGATTAAATTTTGGATTGGAGATGCTTAATGTGAGTCTGGAAGGAGAGTTTACAGTCTAACCAGACCCCTAAGTATTTGTAGTTGTCCACATATTCTAAGTCAGAATCGTCCAGAGTAGTGATGCTGGACGGGCAGCGGGTGCGGGCAGCGATCGGTTGAAGAGCATGCATTTAGTTTTACTTACATTTAAGAGCAGTTGGAGGCCACGGAAGGAGAGTTGTATGGCATTGAAGCTCGTCTGGAGGTTAGTTAACACAGTGTCCAAAGAAAGGCCAGAGGTATACAGAATGGTGTCGTCTGCGTAGAGGTGGATCAGAGAATCCCCAGCAGAAAGAGTGACATCATTGATGTATACAGAGAAGAGAGTCGGCCCGAGAATTGAACCATGTGGCACCCCCATAGAGACTGCCAGAGGTCCGGACAACAGGCACTCCGATTTGACACACTGAACTCTGTCTGAGAAGTAGTTGGTGAACCAGGCGGTTATGATATCGTTTAGGACCATGAGCGTGGCTGAGGTGCACCCACGACCAGCTCGGAAACCAGATTGCATAGCGGAGAAGGTAAGGTGAGATTTGAAATGGTCGGTGATCTGTTTGTTAACTTGGCTTTCGAAGACCTTAGAAAGGCAGGGTAGGATAGATATAGGTCTGTAGCAGTTTGGGTCTAGAGTGTCTCCCCCTTTGAAGAGGGGGATGACCGTGGCAGCTTTCCAATCTTTGGGGATCTCAGACGATACGAAAGAGAGGTGGAACAGGCTAGTAATAGGGGTTGCAACAATTTCGGCTGATAATTCTAGACAGAGAGGGTCCAGATTGTGTAGCCCTGCTGATTTGTAGGGGTCCAGATTTTGCAGCTCTTTCAGAACATCAGCTATCTGGATTTGGGTGAAGGAGAAATGGGGAGGCTTGGGCAAGTTGCTGTGGGGGGTGCAGGACTGTTGACCAGTGGCCAGGTGGAAAGAATGGCCAGCCGTAGAAAAATGCTTCTTGAAATTCTCAATTATTGTAGATTTATCGGTGGTGACAGTGTTTTCTAGCCTCAGTGCAAGGGGCAGCTGGGAGGAGGTGCTCTTATTCTCTATGGACTTTACAGTGTCCCAGAACATTTTGGAGTTTGTGCTGCATGATGCAAATTTCTGTTTGAAAAAGCTAGCCTTTGCTTTCCTAACTTCCCTGAAAAGTTGCATATCACGAGGGCTATTTGATGCTGATACCGTACGCCACAGGATGTTTTTTTGCTGGTCAAGGTCAGTCAGGTCTGGAGTGAACCACAGGCTATACAGTGGGGCAAAAATACTTTTTGGGACTAAATACTTTTTTGCCCCACTGTATCAGTTCCTGGTRKWWTTTTTTTTGAATGGGGCATGTTTATTTATTGTGAGGAAAGCACTTTTATTTTATGTTTTTGCCCCTTTTTCTCCCCAATTTCGTGGTATCCAATTGTTAGTAGTTACTGTCTTGTTTCATCGCTACAACTCCCGTACGGACTCGGGAGAGACGAAGGTTGAGAGCCATGCGTCCTCCGAAACACAACCCAACCAAGCCACACTGCTTCTTAACACGCGCGCATCCAACCCGGAAGCCAGCCGCACCAATGTGTCGGAGGAAACACCGTACACCTAGCGACCTGGTCAGCGTGCACTGCGCCCGGCCCACCACAGGAGTCGCTAGTGCGCGATGAGACAAGGATATCCCTACCGGCCAAACCCTCCCTAACCCGGACGATATTTTTTTCTAACAAATTCCAAGAATCCTTAAATAATATAAAGTGAACTTCAAAAATCATCTATCAAATGTTGAATACAAAAAAGGCATCTACAACTATTCTATCGTTGGAAATAAGACCTATAGTGATCCTGATGTTATTTCATGTAAATTGAATAACTTTTTGTGAATGTGAGTTCCTCTGTCAAAGAAAATAGAGAAAACTGAAGGAAATCCCTTGGATTACAATAAGGGACATTTCCCTTCTCTGCTTCAGTTTGAGCCTCCTGATGTGATGGAGCTAATTGGTAACTTAAAGATATCAGCAGTAGGTCGAGCTGAGTTTGGTGCCTGGTGAAATCAGTGTCTTCCTCGATTACTGAGCCTCTAACGTATATATTCACCAAATCAATGCAAACTGGTATTGTTCCTAAATATTTGAAAATGTCCAATGTTATTCCAGATAGTTTAGAAACTATACATACATACTATACAATATCTGTACTACCATGTTTTTCAAAAATCCTAGAAAAATTGGTGTGTAAGAGAATGTTGAAACATTTAAATCAACACTGTATTCTACATAAGAACCAATATGCATTTCGTTAAAACAACTCCACAGATATGGATGGCTCTTTTGCAACTGGTAGATAAAGTCTTTGCAGCCCTGAACAACAATGAATACGCTCTTGTCATCTTTTTAGATTTATCCAAAGCGTTTGACAGGGTTGATCATGAAATATGACTTTCTAAATTGCATTATTACAGTTTTCATGATTGTATATATATAAACTCAGCAAAAAAACAAACAGCCCTTTTTCAGAACCCTGTCTTTCAAAGACAACTTGTAAAAATCCAAATAACTTCACAGATCTTCATTGTAAAGCGTTTAAACACTGTTTCCCATGCTTATTAAATTAATCATAAACAATTAATGAACATGCACCTGTGGAACGGTCGTTAAGACACTAACAGCTTACAGACGGTAGGCAATTAAGGTCACGGTTATGAAAACTTAGGACACTAAAGAGGCCTTTCTACTGACTSTGGAAAACACCAAAAGAAAGATGCCCAGCGTCCCTGCTCATCTGCGTGAATGTGCCTTAGGCATGCTGCAAGGCGGCATGCAGATGTGGCCAGGGCAATTCATTTCAATGTCCGTAATGTGAGACGCCTAAGACAATGCTACAGGGAGACACGATGGACAGCTGATCGTCCTCACAGTAGCAGACCACGTGTAACAAGACCTGCACAGGATCGGTACATCCGAACATCACACCTGCGGGACAGGTACAGGATGGCAACAACAACTGCCCGAGTTACACCAGGAACGCACAATCCCTCCATCAGTGCTCAGACTGTCCGCAATAGGCTGTGAGAGGCTGGACTGAGGGCTTGTAGGCCTGTTGTAAGGCAGGTCCTCACCAGACATCACCGGCAACAACGTTGCCTATGGGCACAAACCCACCGTCGCTGGACCAGACAGGACTAGCAAAAAGGGCTCTTCACTGACAAGTCACGGTTTTGTCTCACCAGGGGTGATGGTTGGATTTGCGTTTATTGTTGAAGGAATGAGTGTTACACCGAGGCCTGTACTTTGGAGCAGGATCGATTTGGATGTGGAGGGTCCGTCATGGTCTGGGGCGGTGTGTCACATCATCATCTGACTGAGCTTGTTGTCATTGCAGGCAATCTCAACGCTGTGTGTTACAGGGAAGACATCCTCCTCCCTCATGTGGAACCCTTCCTGCAGGCTCATCCTGACATGACCCTCCAGCATGACAATGCCACCAGCCATACTGCTCGTTCTGTGCGTGATTTCCTGCAAGACAGGAATGTCAGTGTTCTGCCATGGCCAGCGAAGAGCCCGGATCTCAATCCCATTGAGCACGTCTGGGACCTTTTGCATCGGAGGGTGAGGGCTAGAGCCATTCCCCCCCAGAAATGTCTGGGAACTTGCAGGTGCCTCGGTGGAAGAGTGGGGTAACATCTCACAGCAAAAACTGGCAAATCTGGTGCAGTCCATGAGGAGGAGATGCACTGCAGTACTTAATGCAGCTGGTAGCCACACCAGATACTGACTGTTACTTTTGATTTTGACTCCCCCTTTGTTCAGGGACACATTATTCKATTTCTGAGGAACTTGTTCAGTTTATGTCTCAGTTGTTGAATCTTATGTTCATACAAATATTTACACGTTAAGTTTGCTGAAAATAAACGCAGTTGATAGTGAGAGGACGTTTCTTTAATTGGTTATACAGTTATATCTTTCTTTAATTGGTTATATAGTTATGATTATGGTAGAGAACATTGTGTTTATGCAGACGGCTGTGCATCTACCAGGGCCAAGATATCCTGTGGTGTGTTACAGGGTTTGATAATTGGACCTTTGTTATTCCTAATCTATAACAATGGCCTTGCTGCTGTGTCTTCTACCGTACTTCCCCTTCTCTTTGCTGATGATACCAACTTGATTTTATCACACCAGAATTTTGACTCCCTAATTAATGAAGTCATCTCAGGCATGGCCAAATTTTCTGAATGGTACCAGATAAACAAATTATCTAAATCCAACTTAATTGTATTCACTAGTAAGAATAAGAAATATTGTAAAAAAAAAAGACAGAATCTCAATTGGTGGGAATGAAATGGAACAAGTCACATCCACTAGATTCCTCAGAGTTCTAATTGATGAAAAGTTATCCTGGAAAGATCATATTCAACTTGCCTGTAGCAAAGTGATGAAATCTGTAGATATCATCAGAAAAATGTGTGGTTTGGTTCATCAGGTTTCCTAACTGAAATCAAATCAAATCAAACTTTGTCACACGCACCGAAAAGTGTAGACTTTACCCTGAAATGCTTACTTACAAGRCCTTAACCAACAATGAAGTTCAAGAAGAAGAAAGTATTTACCAAGTAGACTAAAATAAAAAGTAACACAATAACAATAACGATGCTATATACAGGGGGCACCGGTACCGAGTTAGTGTGCGGGGGTACAGGCTAGTTGAGGTAATCTGTACATGGAGGTCGGGGCGAAGTGACTATGCATAGGTAACAAACAAAGAGCGAACAGCAGTTTACAAAAGGGAGGGGGTAGCAATGTAAATTGTCTCGTGGAGATTTGATGAATTGTTCAGCAGTCATGGCTTGGGGGTAGAAGCTGTTGAGGAGCCTTTTGGTCCGCTCCGGTACCACTTGCCGTGCAGTAGCAGAGAAAACAGTCTATAAATTGGGTGAATGGAGTCTCCGACAATTGTATGGGCTTTCATCTGACACCGCCTATTATGAAGGTCCTGGATGGCAGGAAGCTTGGCCCCAATGATGTACTGGGCTGTTCGCACTACCCTCTGTAGCGCCTTACGGTCAGATGCCGAGCAGTTGCCATACCAGGCYGTGATGCAACCGGTCAAGATGCTCTCGATGGTGCAGCTGTAGAACCTTTTGAGGATCTGGGGACCCATGCCAAATCTTTTCATTCTCCTGAGGGACAAAAGGTGTTGTTGTGCCCTCTGTCGTGCCCTCTTCTGTCTTGGTTTGTTTGGACCATGATAGTTCGTTGGTGATGTGGACACCAAGGAACTCGAAACTCTCGACCCGCTCCACTACAGCCTTGTCGATGTCAATGGAGGCCTGTTTGGCCCGCCTTTTCCTGTAGTCCACGATCAGCTCCTTTGTCTTGCTCACATTGAGGGAGAGGTTGTTGTCCTGGCACCACACTGCCAGTTCTCTGACCTCCTCCCTATAGGCCGTCTCATCGTTGTCGGTGATCAGGCCTACCACTGTTGTGTCGTCAGCAAACTTAATGATGGTGTTGGAGTCGTGTTTGACCACGCACTTGTGGGTGAACAGGGAATACAGGAGTCTGGGTTTCCCTTTGTAGTCCGTAATAGTTTTCAAGCCCTGCCACATCTGTCGAGCATCAGAGCCGGTGTAGTAGGATTCAATCTTAATCCTGTATTGACGCTTTGCTTGTTTGATGGTTCGTCTGAGGACATAGCGGGATTTCTTATAAGTGTCCGGATTAGTCTCCTGCTCCTTGAAAGCGGCTGCTTTAGCTTTAAGCTCGATGAGGATGTTGCCTGTAATCCATGGCTTCTGGTTGGGATATGTACGTACAGTCACTGTGGGGATGATGTCATCGATGCACTTATTGATGAAGCCGATGACTGAGGTGGTGTATTCCTCAATGCCATTGGATGAATCCCGGAACATATTCCAGTCTGTGCTAGCAAAACAGTCCTGTAGTGTAGCATCCGTGTCATCTGACCACTTCCGTATTGAGTGAGTCACTGGTTCTTCCTGTTTTAGTTTTTGCTTGTATGCAGCAATCAGGAGAATAGAATTATGGTCAGATTTGCCAAATGGAGGGCGTGGGAGAGCTTTGAATCCATCTCTGTGTGTGGAGTAAAGGTGGTCTGGATTTTTTTTCCTCGGGTTGCACATGTGACATGCTGGTTAAAATTTGGTAAAACTGATTTAAGTTTACCTGCATTAAAGTCCCTGGCCACTATGTGGCCGCTTCTGGGTGAGCATCTTCTTCTTTGCTTATGGCCTTATAGCGTTGGTTGAGAGCGGTCTTAGTGCCAGCTTCGCTTTGTGGTGGTAAATAGACYGCTARGAATAATACAGATGAGAACTCTCTTGGTAGATAGTGTGGTCGACAGCTTATCATAAGGTACTCTACCTCAGGTGAGCAATACCTCGAGACTTCTTTAATATTAGACATTGCGCACCAGCTGTTATTGACAAAAAGACACCCCACCCCTCGTCTTACCAGAGGTAGCATCTCTGTTCTGCCGGTGCATGGAAAATCCCGCTAGCTCTATATCACCCGTATCTTCATTCAGCCACATCTCGGTGAAAGATAAGATGTTACAGTTTTTAATGTCCCGTTGGTAGGATAATCTTAATAGTAGGTCATCAATTTTATTTTSTAATGATTGCGCATTAGCAAGATGAATGGAAGGCAATGGGAGTTTACTCGCTCGGCTCTGGATTCTCAGAAGGGTGCCCGATCTGAGGCCTCTTTTCCGGCGTCTTTTCTTCATGCAAAAGGCGTGGATCTGGGCCTGTTCCAGTGAAAGCAGGATATCCTTCTCTTCGGACTCTTTAAAGGAAAAGGGTTCTTCCAGTCCGCGGTAATTAATCACTTTTCTGATGTCCAGAAGTTATTTTTTGTCATAGGAGACAGTTGCAGCAACATTATGTACACAATAAGTTAAAAAATAAGTTACACAAAATGCAAAAAATATAACAAAATAGCACAATTGGTTGGGAGAATGTAAAACGCCAGCCATGTTCTTCYGCGCCATCTTTGCAATATACTATAGTTCTATACTATAGTATATAGTATATGGTATAATATACCAAACTCTATACTATTGTTTAATTTAGCCATATATAATTTACTCTAATATTGTCTGGACCAGTACATTTGTCTCCTATCTACAGAAATGACTCATCGTCCAAAATAAATTTGCAAGACTAGCCACCTCTTCTATTTACCTGGCTCCATCCAGGCTGTATCACATCCAACTGTGATTGGGAGTCCCATAGGGCGGTGCACAATTGGCCCAGTGTCGTCCGGGTTTGGCCTGGGTAGGCCGTCGTAAATAAGAATTTGTTCTTAACTGACATGCCTAGTTAAWTACATGTAAAATGAAAATAAATAAAAATGTACGACATTAATGTACGCCAATGATGCACTTTTATCTACAAATGCTCATACCTTCCAGAAAGTTTACCTAAACCCTTCAATGGATGGAACAGTTCTGAAAGGTGCAACAAACACTAAACAGAAAATAACCACCCACAAACACAGGTGGGAACAGGCTACCTAAGTATGGTTCTCAATCAGAGACAAACAGCTCAACCTATAGGGTGAGGGTCTGGGTGGGCATTTCACCGCGGTGGCGGCTCTGGTGCGGAGCGTGGACCCCGCTCACCAATAGTCTTGGCCCACTTGGTGGCGCCACTGGAGCGGGGACCTTACCGCCGACCCGGACCGGGGACCCTCGCAGCGGCCCCAGACAGGAGGGAGACTCTGGCTGCTCGACAGGAGGGAAGACTCTGGCTGCTCTGGACAGGAGGGAGACTGGCTGCTCGGAAGGAGGAACTGGCTGCTCCGGAACGGAGGGAGACTGGCTGCTCCGGACAGGAGGGAGACTGGCTGCTCCGGACAGGAGGGAGACTGGCTGCTCCGGACAGGAGGGAGACTGGCTGCTCCGGACAGGAGGGAGACTGGCTGCTCCGGACAGGAAGGGGAGACTGGCTGCTCCGGACAGGAGGGAGACTCTGGCTGCTCCGGACAGGAGGGAGACTCTGGCTGCTCCGGACAGGAGGGAGACTCTGGCTGCTCCGGACAGGAGGGAGCCTCTGGCTGTTTCCGGACAGGGGAGCCTCTTGCTGCTCCGGACAGGAGGGAGACTTCTGGCTGCTCCGACAGGAGGAGACTCTGGCTGTCCGGACAGGAGGGAGACTCTGGCTGCTCCGGGACAGGAGGGAGACTCTGGCTGCTCCTGACTGAAGCCCGTTCGCTGGGAGGCTCCGGACTAGAGGCGTCGCTGGAGGCTCCGGACTAGAGGGCGTCGCTGGAGGCTCCGGACGTGCGAGGCTCGACTAGAGGGCGTCGCTGGACGGCTCCGGACTGACGATCCTTCGTTGGGGCCTTGTGCCATAACTCCTCACTGGAGGTTCGTGCATGGATCCTCACTGGAGCTTCGTGCCATGGATCCTCACGGGAGGCTTCGTTCATGGATCTCACTGGAGGCTTCGTGCCATGGATCCTCACTGGGAGGCTTCGTGCCATGGATCCTCACTGGAGGCTTCGTGCCATGGATCATCACTGGAGGCTTCGTGCCATGGATCATCACAGGAGCTCGTGCCACTGGCTTATGCGTGCGCACTGGGGACACCGTGCGCTTCACCGCATAACCACGGTGCCTGCCCAGTCACTCTCTTGCCACGGTAAGCACGGGGAGTTGGCTAAGGTCTCCTACCTGAGTCCGCAATCACCCCGTGTTCCCGCCCCCCAAAGAATTCTGGGCTGCCTCTCGTGCCCGTTACCTCGAGCCAATTCCTCGTAGTGTCGCCCGCTCCGCTCTAGCTGCCTCCAGCTCCTCTTTCGGACGGCGATACTCCCCCGGCTGTGCCCAGGGTCCCTTGCCGTCCAATATTCCTCCCACGTCCAGGAGTCATCCTTCCACGCTGCTTGGTCCTTTTGTTGTTGGGTGGTTCTGTAACGATTGTCGTCGGGAGGAAGGAAGGAGGACCAAAGTGCAGCGTGGTACGTATCCATAATACTTTTAATAAAGATGAACACGCGCAAACACGCGAACAAAAACAACAAAACGACCAACGAACAGTTCTGAAAGGTGCAACAAACACTAAACAGAAAATAACCACCCACAAACACAGGTGGGAACAGGCTACCTAAGTATGGTTCTCAATCAGAGACAACGATAGWCAGCTGCCTCTGATTGGGAACCATASCAGGCCAAACACATAGAYATACAAAACAAGGACAACATAGAACACCAGACATAGAATGCCCACCRAAACTCACGCCCTGACCAACCAAAATAGAGACATAAAAAGGATCTCTAAGGTCAGGGCGTGACATTGGGCTTCCAACCATACCTGCACACTATGTTCCTTTTATTTTTATTTGTTTTTATCTGTATTGTCTTTCAGTTGTTTTCTTTGTTGCAAATAAATTATAAAATAAAAACAGAATTTTGTTATATCAACTAGGAATTCATCAAGAATTCATTGAAATATCAGGGATCAACCGAGGTAGATTATGATGTAGACTCCCTTTCCATGCCTGCTGAATGTGTTTATACTGTTGTTTTGTCTTCAAATCTTACTGATGTTGCCGTTTTCAAACCTCACTTTGAAACCTGTTTACCAGTCTAATACAGCTATAATTAGATTCAATCAAGAAAAACTAATTTTGATGTGATGATCAAATAAAATATGCATCCTCATTAATGCTTTTTCAATTCAGGTCACTGATATTCTTTGTACTCCAAGATGTCAAAACAAATGTACTAACTAATGGCATTGAACAGACTAATATTTAGGCTATATATATCTGGGCTGGGCATTTGGGATTCTGGCTCTTTTGATGTATGTTCTAACACCCTCTCCTTTCCCATTTTTTAGATTGTTAACGGTTAGCAAAACAACGTTTGTGTGTGGGCATAGCGATGTGATGAATGTTGACATTTCTAACAATTAGTCGACATTAACAACAGTAATCAAAGCCCAATGTTACACTCCCCCCCAAACCGCTAGCAATTATGGTTATATTATCAAAACAAGATAATAGACGTTTCTTGTTAGTTTCTCAATCTCACTGTCTTGTCTCTACCCCCCCCCCCCCCTTACCTTCCTCCCTCTCTCCAGGAGCAGTATGGCTGTTCATCCCGGCCACGATGCCATTCTGCGAGGCCTTCTGTGGTGGAAGAGACAGCTATACCTGTTCTTGAGTTTGCTCTGACCTATAAGGAGATGCTGAGGGTTGACTCACAGAGCAACACCTCCCAGCTACGGGAGGAGTTCCAGGTAAGACTAGTAGGACGTTTTGTTTTAGCATCCAGAAACTATCTGACTAGATAACACCTGGATTTTGACTTCTTTCCCATTACGTCTTGATGTCCTCGATATGTTTTGTAAAGAAAATGGTTGGAGTTGATGTTTATTCTAACAGTGGAACACATTTCACATAATAATGATGTTATTCTCTTACTGGTACTATATTAATGGTGCAAACTTAGATCCACTAACTCTCACCAAAACACTAGTCATGGCACAGTATAGTACCATGGCCTTAGCTGTATTCATGGTCTATTGCAGCAGTCTGAGATTGTAAATTGCATATTTCTGTATATTACTGTAATTCCTATTTCTGTATGAGATGACTTTAGTTCATCTGACTAGATGGATTGTCCTCCTTTTCCATTTTATTGACACAAATCATTAGTGACCTTTACCATGCATAATTACAGCTACTTATCTCTTTCAGACCAGGCTATTGAATACATTCATGATGGTTATTATAGTCCAATGAAATATCCACACTGAAATCAGACATTTACAATGCATCCCAAATGGCACACTATTCCCTGTACAATGCACTAGTTTTGACCAGAGTCCTATTGCCCCTGGTCAAAAGTAGTACACTAAATAGGGAATAGGGTGACATTTAATTTCAGATTATAATTTAAACACATACTGTATCTGCAAGATGTAATCCTGATGCAATGTAAGTTAGTAATAATTATAATGCACCATTCATACAGTKAAATTTAATAGGGAGTTATTATTCAACACAATGCACAGCAAGTTAAAAAAACTGTTTAATTTCCCCTCCAATTTCAATTCCCAAAGCTTCATAATGTGCTTATTTATAATGGATGTGGTTTGCAATTAAATGTGTTTTTATCTTTTAAGCCCCTTCATAGTTTTTGACTGATGCTAAATGTGTATGAAAGTTTTAGCCAGATGATGATTAGACAGTTGTCTGTCTCTCTCTCGCTCTCTCTCTTTCTCTCTCTCACTCTCTCTCCGTTTGTTACTGTCTCTCTCTGTCTCTCTCTGTTTATCACTGTCGCCCTGTCTCTGTCTGTCTCCATCATCCTCTTCTACCTTGTCTGTGCTCCTTCATCTCACCCTCTCTCTCCATCCCTTCCTCCCTCTCTCCAGACGTTGAACTCTGTGACCCCTCACCTGGACGTGGAGGAGTGCAGCGTGTCCCTGTTGCCTAGGAACCGCGAGAAGAACCGTAGCATGGATGTCCTGCCTCCCGACCGCGCCCTGGCCTTCCTGGTTACCACCGAGGGCGTTGCCGAAGGGAACAGCTACATCAACGCTGCTCTCACCGACAGCTTTCACCGGCCCGCCGCCTTCGTGGTAACGCCACACCCGTTACCGGGAACCACGGCAGACTTCTGGAGGCTGGTCTATGACTATGGATGTACCTCAGTGGTGATGCTCAACCAGATCAACCAGTCCAACTCTGCCTGGGTGAGAAGAGGGGAGGTGAGGGGCTGAGGACGGAGGAAGGAAGGGGGGAGGGAATTGATGATACTGACTGACTGACTGACTGACTGAGCCCTGTGGCTATCAGGTACCGGTCAAATCGCTCATCCTCATACTCGATTGGTCAAAGCTGTACTCTGACCAATCCCATGTCATAGCTATCTAAAGCTGATTGCACTAACTGTAAGTTGCTCTGGATAAGAATGTCCTCTAAATGACTAAAAGGTAAAAGTAATAGCAACCTGATTTATAGCCTTTGTGTAGATTAATTTATAGGATGATACATTTTTAGCCTGCTTGTCAGGGCATTACCACATCCATATCATTCTGTTCTCACCCKATCTCTCCCTCATCTAGCACGTCACCTGTGTGTTTACTCATGTGTGGGTTTGTCTGTGGCCTTCTTATCTTTCACTTGTCACTGTGTCATGGTGCTGGGTTGGCTAATGTTTACAGCATTGCTCTCATTTATAACTAGCTGTCTCTCTCTTGTCTACTCTCACTCCTTCTGTCATTCCCTCTCGCTCTTTCTCCTCAACTCTCTCTCCTTTTTTGATCATTTCTCTCCTCTCTTTCTTTCTCCTTACTCTTCTCTTCTCTTGTTCTCCCTCCCTGTATCGTCTCTGTCCTGCTATCCTTCTCTGCCATGTCTTAATTGCTCTCTTTTCCCCCACTCTCTCTCTCTCTCTCCCTCTCTCTCTCTCCCTTTCCCCCCCCATCTCCTCTGTCTTCTTTCTTTCTCATCCACCGCTCCCTCCTTCCCTTTCTCTCTCTACCAGTGGATTAACAGTGTACCCCAGTCATTTGTGCTACCTGTCTCTGTGTATAAATATGTATCTCTCCCTTTGCCCCCGTCACCTCGTTAATACCTCCCTGTCAACGTGACAGGACATTATCGCTACCTTGTTCCTCCCCTGGGCCTTCTGCCGCCCCCCTACCTTCCCCTTCCCTCCCCCTTCCTGTCACATCTAACACTGTTAGCATGTTAACACTACATTCCCCCGTGTCTCCATCCCTCCCTCCCCTCTCTGTCCCCCTCGCTGTCACAGCTAACACTGTTAGCATGTTAACACTACACTCCTCCGTGTTTCCATCCCTCCCTCCCTCCCTCCCTCTATTCCTCCTTCCCTTCCTGCTCCCTTCTCTGTCCCCCTCGCTGCCACAGCTATCACTGTTAGCAATTTAACACTACACTCCCCAGTGTCTCCATCCCTCCATTCCTCCCTTCGGCTGATGAGTCTTTGAAGCAGCTGTGACCTGTATTGACTAAAGACCTTGGCCCAGTCTGTGTGCTCTGTGCACCAATCCCTGATTGACTCCATGTGTATCTCTACCAGGCACCGCCGAGTTTCCCCCCCCCTGACCACACTGCATTCATTTATAATGGGCTAATGTTAATGATTTAGAGTGATGAATTATTCAAAAGATGTGAAACACTGTTAAACTGTGTGTGTGTGTGTGTGTGTGTGTGTGTGTGTGTGTGTGTGTGTGTGCGTGTGCGTGTGCGTGTGCGTTTGCGTGCGTGCAGTGTTATGGGATTGATTGTACTCAGTGATGGTGTTTTCTGCTCATGCAATTAACAGTGTTGCTATGGGTTGGATAATTGTGGATCTGGCTAAATGTCTGTCTTGTCGATCCTCAGGTGTCTTGTTATTGACTTCAGCCGTCCTGCTCTGTGACACAATGATTTGATTTCACTCCTCCACCTCCATAGTCCACTAATCACCTGTTATCTTCCTTCTTTCTCTTCCTATTTTCTCTCTCTCTCTCTCTCTCTCTCTCTCTCTCTCTCTCTCTCTCTCTCTCTCTCTCTCTCTCTCTCTCTCT
>NC_036869.1:10440831-10472651 GCF_002910315.2 Salvelinus sp. IW2-2015
CCCCCTGTCAGCTAGCCTCCCTGCCTCTATCTCCCTACCTCCCCCTCCTCACCCCCTTTCAGGTATTAGCGTCCCTAGTCCCTCTCCTTGCCTCTCCTTAGAGCCTCCCCCTGCCTCACCCTCATGTCATTCCGCTGTCACCTCTGTCAGAGCCCTGTCCCCCTCAGTGTCACCCCCAGTCTCTCCCACGGACGGGGGAGGAGGGGGAGGCAGCTGTCAAACGAACCCCACTGCCTTTTCACAGGATCCCACTGATCTTACCAATCAGAACTGTCCAACAACAGGAACAGGGAGGGAGGATGATGCACAATTTCCCAGCAAGGTATTCTATATCACAGTAGAAAAAGACATTTAAGGGTGGCAGGGAGCCTAGCGGTTAGAGCGTTGGACCAGTAACAGACCGGGTGAATAATCTGTTGATGTGCACTTAACCCAAATTGCTCCAGGGTTGCTGTTGATAATGGCTGACCCTGACCGTTATCCCACTCTAAGAAATTCTGAGGGAGTTGGAATATGCAAAAATACATGAAGAATTCACAAATGCGTGTTAACGTAGGACAAGTCAATGACTTTATATAAGTATGGAGAAAGACATCGATCACGTGACACCATGTATTCCTATGTGAAGACTCAATAGTGCATTGAAGCCAAATGAAGTCAGTTAAGATGCGCCCCATGGAGACATAACATGAGCAGTTTGAGCTACTGCATGAAGGGACGTTGCAGGCTAGCTCAGTGCTACCCCCTGTCATTGAGTATCTCAAGTTGAAAGCCAACCGGGGTATTGCAGGCTGCCATTAGCAACTAAATTATCCTTGTACCTTCTTCTGTGTGCGATTTTAACATAATTGGTTCAAGGAAATACATCAGGTGTATTCGAAGCAATGATTGGTACCATGATTGTATTCAAAACATGTTTTTATTTACACAAAGCTTGATCACAAAGATTGCCATTTTTCCATTCACTATAAGGCGGGATCCTGTTTTCTGCAAACAATGCCTGCAGTACCATGGTCTGAAATTCTGGTTTGAAATGTGAAATTCTGTGGCTTCATTGAGAGGGGGCAGTCGTTCTTCCCTGGGACAAATATAAGCACCCACCAAATTATGATTATTATTATTATAAACACTAGACCACTACACTACTATACCAGAGACTGGAGTGATATGAGCCTTGGCCCCAATGGAGATGATGGCAGGTCTTTGCCATTTCTACCAGTGTCCTTCTGGGTTAGAGGTGTCCAGTCTAGGATGCTATACATGTCTGAAAGGTGTGGATAGTGTGCTGTGATGTGTTGTGTTGTGCGTGTTCCTATCAAGGGCTTGACAAGTCTGTTATTTGGGATCTAACACAACCTTATCGTTGTCCTCCCTTGCTCTCTTTCCCCCCCGCTCATCCAGCTCCAGGAAGGTCAGCTGGTGGTTCGTCATTTCCAGTTCCTGCGCTGGTCTCCATACCGTGACGTCCCAGACTCTAAGAAGGCTTTCCTCAGCCTCCTGGCCCAGGTCCACAACTGGCAGAGGGAGTGTGGAGAGGGACGTACCATCGTCCACTGTCTGTGAGTTCACCACTGTCCACCATTTTACTCATAACATCTATATCATTCCGTAGGGAGGTTTTGTTTGCAGATAGGATACACAGAAACGATTCAAATGACCTGTGCACTGCGATTGATTTCAGCGAGCGTGATCTACGCAAACGTTGAGGATTTTCGTTTAAGAAGTTTACTGCTGTGCGTTAGTTGGATTAATTCTCGGGCCATACTGACACTATACAAACCATTTTTTATAGCACATTAAAGGTGTCGTTGGCTCTTGTTGACTCCTGTTGTGAGCATACTGTTCAGAAAGCAGGTGGCAGTCATCTCTTGGGACATGTTAAAGTTTTTCTCAATCGCGTACAAGCATTTTTGGGAACAAAGTTGTCGATTTTCAAAACAGAGTTCACAAGACACAGAACTCAGTGGCCTTTTGCAAAATAGTAAATGCTTTTTCAAAATGTAGTTGCCTTCTCAAAACATAAATACAGAAAAACGAAATTATACTGTCAAAATAAATTCATCAAAAGAACATGGCTGGCTGCAAAAAGATGAATGCAATCATACTAAAAGAGTCCAAGCAGACAAAACAGAAAAGTCCCAGTATATCAATACATTTCTTTGCAGTCACTAGATCATGATGATCAAAAATGGAAGTACAACTATCCAAAGGTGCAGAATTATGGGCAATGGCTATCTTTTTATGCATATTTCACAAAACAATTTCAGACACATCAAATCCAAAATTATTCCTGATATATATTTGCTGTAACGAGGAATATAACAGAGTTACTGTTCTAATTTGCAGAATAATAGTACAGTTACTGYTCAAAGAAATAGATTCTTACTTTTATTTGTGATCATTATTCTCTCTCTGTTGGCGGAATATAAATAAATCTACCTGCCCCAGATTCTAATTTGTCCTCACTAAATTCCCGTTTACGCACGCAGGCACACCTACTAACTGCTTTAGTGAGGGAGATGAAAAATGGCATAAGCTTCGAAAGCATTGACTTTCTCAGTGTGGAAGTACTCCCATTACTTTGATTTGGTCGGACAAAATGGTAAGAATTGAATTGTAAAATGTAAACTATGCCCTTGCGAAAAACACCTTTCCACTGCTAGAAACATAACTTCTGATCTCTTGAAGCACCTGCAAAGGCAACACGCCAACACAAAACGTTTAGCGAAAGACCCGCAAGACCTGACCATGGGTGCTGAAGGTGACTGTAGGCCTACCTCATTCAAACAACCAAGGCTTGATTTGAATCATTCAGGAGGACCAGGGAGAGATGAACAAGCTTGTAGCTGGGTATGTATTAGAGGAAAGGCTMCCCTTATCCACGGTACAATCCCCCTATTTCAGACGGATACTTAGGAAAATACCGATGACAGTTTACATTGTGTGAGGACGCGCAGCGTTTTGCGGTGTAACACAAAAGTAATATAACGAATACTGTAACTAATTACTTTCCTCAGGGAGTAACAAGTAAAGTAATTTGTTATTGTTGAAAGAAGTAAAAGGTAATATATAACTTTTTTTGAGTAACCACCCCAACACTGCTAATTACTTAGAAGTAACCCYACTTCATTCTCTGCATCTCTGCATGTCCTCAATAATGTAAATATTTATAGCAATTAGACAGTCCCCATTGCCTAGATATTTCCATATATTGTACATGGTATGACACTGATGGGGTGGTTTAGAATTTTGATCAGTAGTATTTACTGATTTCCGGAAGGACACACACATAACAATGTTATTTTCTGTAAACAGAACACTTAACAGTGAATTTTGTATTCCCTGATGACATTTGTATTTAAAGTTTTGTATTCCCTAATGATATTTGTATTTAAAGTTTTGTATTCCCTAATGACATTTATATTTAAAGTTTTGCTAAAGGTGGTCTAAGATATGCAAGTCATGTACAAAGGCAAGTAAATGATCAGAAGTCCTGTAAATATATTTTATCATTGCTGTTCTCCTAGATACGATTCCACACAGGTCCAAAAATTGCTTGTATGCGATTGAGCTGTAATCTGAGGTCATACCTTGCTTCAGTAGATTGTGTTATCGTGTTGGTTCCGATCCCACTTGGTAGTTTAACAACTATCAAAATCACATGTTTTTGAACGATTACTTTCTACTTTCTACTCTTTAACACACTGAGCCTGCCTGTGTGTAGTGTTAAATGTGGCAGGATAAAACGTCAACCCCCAAGTGTTCACTACTACACTCCTCCTATTTACCAGAACACTTTTCATAATTACTATAAAAGGGATCCGCTCTAGGCTCTAGTTCCCCAGCCTCTTCTACACTTCACCAACACTACATATCTCTATCCAGCCTGGATTGGTCTCTGGGGTTGACATGCTAAKTCTGCGTCCCAAATGGCACCCTACGRCCTATATAGTTCACTATTTTTGGCCAGCCTTATGGGTCCTGGTCAAAAGTAGTGGACTACCATAGGGAATAGGGTGCAATTTGAGACTCACTCCTGTATTAGATTTACTTCCTTGTTTCTGGATTTAATGAGAAACATTCCTCAGATGCTAGTCTTCAAAGTTCTCCGCGTTGCTGTTTTTCTGATAGCCTCCTTGATCCGAGTCTCAGACTGAGCTGTGACATTTCACTTTACGGCTTCAGCCTCCGTATCTTCCCTGCGTACTACAGACGTGACTCATATTGATGTCTGTGTCTGACTGTCTCTCTGTTTGTGACAATGTCTGTGTTTGGGGCATGTGTCTGTGTGTCTGTCTGTACAGGTTTCTGCACCATATACCCTGGTTTCGCAACCTGACTTATTCTGACACATTTCGCAACACAGGCTACTCTCTCAGTGGTCACAAAGTGTATACATAATGATTCATAAGCACTGACCCACGTGTCTGTGTTTCTCCCTGTGTGTGTAWCAGAAACGGTGGCGGTAGGAGCGGTACGTTCTGCGCTTGTACCATGCTGCTAGAGATGATCCGTCATCACAGCGTGGTGGATGTCTTCTACGCTGCCAAGACGCTACGCAACTCCAAACCCAACATGGTGGAGACCATGGTAAGTAATAGCCTTGATTTAACCAGGAAAGACCTTTTTTAGAAACTCTTTTGGTAGGGGGACCTAATATGGTGGACAGGAGCATGCATGTCTTAAGGCTCAATTCAGTCAAACTTGCAGTGGTTTACAGGATTTACACACTCAAATACAGATTGCTGATTGATTGAATTCAAGCTTGAATCTATTGCAAAGTAGAGAAATGTTGACACCTGTGTTGTTTTCAGGAGCAGTACCGGTTCTGCTATGACCTGGCCTTGGAGTACCTGGACGCCTTGGACTGCCTGAGTGAGATAGAAGTGAGATAACACTGATCCCAGATCAGCTCAGGCTCAGGGGAGATGGAGTGGAGTCCTGGGCCTAGCCTGGATCTCAGCCTGGGTCCCCATCACCTGGGCCTCCCAGCCTGGTCCTAGCCTGAGTTTACAGCCTGGGCCTGAGTCTGGGTCCACACTGCTCTGCTTCTCTCTCTACACTTCTACATCTTGCACTGTATTTTCAGACCTGCTCAACCCCAGAAGGAGTGTAGGGATAGAGGCCTGGGCCTCAGTCTGCTGTCTTGGCCCGGTTCCGGCCTGGTCCACACCACTCCGTCTTGGGTCTCCCCTTGGGTCTACAGCCTTGGTCTAGCCTGGTTTCTGCTCTGCTCCGCTTCCTTCTCTTCTCCTCTCCCAGGTCTGGGTGATTCAATGTATCTGCTGCCATAACTGACCTGGGCAAAAGAAAACAATGATAGTGAAAGAGAGGGAGACAGAGAGAGATGATGGGACATGCTCCTTCCTTCTACCTGTTATATACTGTACTATTGTCCTTTCCCTTGCATTTGTATCCCTCTGTAAGTTACTATTTGTTCTGTGCCACATACTATCTGCCAAACCCAAGGAAGAGGACAAGGAAATGGGCAGGATCATTCTCTTCTCATTGGACGTTTTTCTGGTCACATGACCACTGGTGGTATACTCAAAAGGTCTCTGCAACTTCCTGCCTTATTTTACTATGTCAATGACAACAACAATTACAACAACAAAAAATACAAAGTAGAAGCTGAAGTTTAACAACAAGACAATGACATCACATACAACTGCAGCAAATAAAATATGTCAACTATTGGGTGATCTTGTGTGTTTGTTTTGTAATACGTGCAATGATCTTGTAAATTATGCAATGATCTACTGTTGGTGAACATCCGATGTTGTTACTGTACACTGGTMTTTTCTCTGGTGAGGCTGGAATGGCAGAGAATACGTTTACAAAGAGAATGGCACTGAATTTATGTTGGGTGCGTCTATCCTATGGTCATATTGTACAGAAAGGACCTATCTTGTTTATTATTTATTGTTTGTGTAAATAGATTGTTTTCCAGATGTTTATCGATGTTTGTCGTATTAACTCTGTGCCAATCCATTATCTTTGTGTTTATGAACAACATGGTCTCATTAGAATATGTCAAAATAGTGACGTTTAACCATTGTAGTTATATGCCACCCAGTTTGACATATTACTTTTATGTCACGTCTGGTGACATATTACTTTTATGTTACTTTTGGTGGCATATTACTCCATAATGAGATATGTCTATAAATGACATTGGAGTTATACAGTACTGTATGTCACCCAATTTGACATATTACTTATATGTAATTTCTGGTGACATATAGCTTTATATTTGTAATGAGTTATGTCTGCTATAAATGAGGACCACTTGAGCACCTGCATGCCAGTCAGTCGTTAGTGTTTCCATTGCAGTTTGTGACCCAGTCTGCTTCAGGGGACCGTCCCCACTGCTACCAGAGACTGGAGTTGCAAAATTCCCATAGCTTTACCAAAATTCCCAGGTTTTCCTGAAATTCTCAATTGGTGCATTGCCTGAATAACGAACCGAAAAACACAGAGGGATTCCTCTAACTAGGAAACCTCTAACTAGGAATCCTCTAACTAGGAAACCTCTAACTAGGAAACCTCTAACTGGGAATCGTACAACTGGGATTTTAGGAAAGCCTGGAACGTTTGGGGAAGTTACCCAATTTTGCAACCCTACACGAGAACCCCTATATTAAGAGAGATCAATGTAAAAAAAGAACATGATGTGTCTCTAGTTGTGGGAACAAAGGTGATCAGTTTGTCGAAACTAGTTGCTTTTTAAATTTGTATTTATTCATTCAATGTGTTTTATTTTCTAAAGAGTGTATAAATGAAAATAAATAAACTATTACGATGTTGCTAATATCATATGATTCATGCATTTTCTAGGTAATGTTTTTATTTTGCGGCACTTTTTGCGACGCGTGATTTTAGTCACACTCTTTCATGCACTTCAATTAGCTTTGGCTATCACTTTCTTGCAGGAAGCATCTTATAAGTATTTATGAGAGTGAATGTGATGACATTTGACGCACGCACGCACGCACACACACACACACTATTACAATGTTAAACAAGAACCCCAGTATTTTCTGTTGACCTGTAGTTACATTTTTCCTTATCATTTAATGAAGTGCAGCGTTAATGGTCTGCTGTTATCATATGACCAGACTGACTGGCTGGTTCTGCTACAGAGCCCTAATTGAAGAAGCCTGATGAATCTATMGATCCAGTCTACACACCATCCCACCCCAGAGAGACAGATAGCCCACCTTACCAACTCATTCATCATAGAGATGTCATCAACAAGAACATTGGCTGGATTCTTTAGATTTATTTTCATAACGTTCATAAGCATTGACCTTTTAACCTTTCACCCCTCTATCTTCAGTCTGTTCATTGATCTCTGCCTTTCTCTCTCTATCTTTATCTCCTCCCTCCCCTCTCTATAACTGAGTGGAAATGCATAAACAGCAGAACAATTTCTAGCACAGAAACAATCAACAAAGGATTATGCCTCGGTCAAAGGTAGAACAGTTCCGCGCTTTTCTTCTGAGTCTACCTAGTGTTAACAGAGAAGTCCTTCTGAGTCTACCTAGTGTTAACAGAGAAGTCCTTCTGAGTTTACCTAGTCTTAACAGAGAAGTCCTTCTGAGTTTACCTACTGCTAACAGAGAAGTCCTTCTGAGTTTACCTACTGCTAACAGAGAAGTCCTTCTGAGTCTACCTATGGAACAGAGAAGTCCTTCTGAGTCTACCTAGTGTTAACAAGAGAAGTCCTTCTGAGTTTACCTAGTGTTAACAGAGAAATCCTTCTGAGTCTACCTGTTAACAGAGAAGTCCTTCTCGAGTCTACCTAGTGTTAACAGAGAAGTCCTTCTGAGTCTACCTAGTGTTAACAGAGACGTCCTTCTGAGTTTACCTACTGCAACAGAGAAACCTTCTGAGTTACCTACTGCTAACAGAGAAGTCCTCTGAGTCTACCTAATGGTAACAGAGAAGTCCTTCTGAGTCTACCTAGTGCTAACAGATAAGTCCCTGGCTACTCTACCATGGTAACAGAGAAGTCCTTCTGACCTACCTACTGCTAACAGAGAAGTCCTTCTGAGTCTACCTAGTGCTAACAGAGAAGTCCTTCTGAGTCTACCTAGTGCTAACAGAGAAAGTCCTTCTGAGCTACCTAGTGCTAACAGAGAGCCTTCTGAGTCACCATGCTAACAGAGAAGTCCTTCTGAGTCTACCTAGTGCAACAGAGAAGTCCTGAGTCTACCTAGTGCTAACAGAGAATTCCTTCTGAGCCTACCTAGTGCTAACAGAGAAGTCCTTTTGAGTCTACCTACTGCTAACAGAGAAGTCCTTCTGAGTCTACCTAGTGCTAACAGAGAAGTCCTTCTGAGTCTACCTAGTGCTAACAGAGAATTCCTTCTGAGCCTACCTAGTGCTAACAGAGAAGTCCTTCTGAGTCTACCTAGTGCTAACAGAGAAGTCCTTTTGAGTCTACCTACTGCTAACAGAGAAGTCCTTCTGAGTCTACCTGGTGCTAACAGAGAAGTCCTTCTGAGTCTACCTAGTGTAACAGAAATCTTCTGAGTTTACCTATGCTAACAGAGAAGTCCTTCTGAGTCTACCTAATGGTAACAGAGAAGTCCTTCTGAGTCTACCTAGTGCTAACAGAGAAGTCCTTCTGAGTCTACTAGTGCTAACAGAGAAGCCTTCTGAGTCTACCTAGTGCTAACAGAGAAGTCCTTCTGAGTCTACTTAGTGCTAACAGAGAGGTCCTTCTGAGTCTACCTAGTGCTAACAGAGAAGTCCTTTGAGTCTACCTAGTGCTACAGAGAAGCTCTGATCTACATGCTAACAGAGAAGTCTTTGAGTCTACCTAGTGCTAACAGAGAAGTCCTTCTGAGTCTACCTAGTGCTAACAGAGAAGTCCTTCTGAGTCTACCTAGTGCTAACAGAGAAGTCCTTCTGAGTCTACCTAGTGCTAACAGAGAAGTCCTTCTGAGTCTACCTAGTGCTAACAGAGAAGTCCTTTGAGTCTACCTGTAGTGCTAACAAGAAAGTCTTCTGAGTCACCTAGTGCTAACAGAGAAGTCCTTCTGAGGTCTACCTAGTGCTAACAGAGAAGTCCTTTGAGTCTACCTAGTGCAACAGAGAAGTCCTTCTGAGTCTACCTAGTGCTAACAGAGAAGTCCTTCTGAGTCTACCTAGTGCTAACAGAGAAGTCCTTCTGAGTCTACCTAGTGCTAACAGAGAAGTCCTTCTGAGTCTACCTAGTGCTAACAGAGAAGTCCTTCTGAGTCGACCTAGTGCTAACAGAGAAGTCCTTCTGAGTCGACCTAGTGCTAACAGAGAAGTCCATTTGAGTCTACCTTGTGCTAACAGAGAAGTTTCTGAGTCGACCTAGTGCTAACAGAGAAGTCCTTCTGAGTCTACCTAGTGCTTGACAGAGAATCCTTCAGTCACTAGTGCAACAGAGAAGGTCCTTCTGAGTCTACCTAGTGCTAACAGAGAAGTCCTTTTGAGTCTACCTAGTGCTAACAGAGAAGTCCTTCTGAGTCTAACTAGTGCTAACAGAGAAAGTCCTTCTGAGTCTACCTAGTGCTAACAGAGAAGTCCTTCTGAGTCTACCTAGTGCTAACAGAAAGTCCTTCTGAGGTCTACCTAGTTGCTAACAGAGAAGTCCTTCTGAGTCTACCTAGTGCTAACAGAGAAGTCCTTCTGAGTCTACCTAGTGCTAACAGAGAAGTCCTTCTGAGCTACCTAGTGCTAACAGAGAAGTCCTTCTGAGTCTACCTAGTGCTAACAGAGAGTCCTGAGTCTACCTAGTGCTAACAGAGAAGTCCTTCTGAGCCTACCTATGCTAACAGAGAAGTCCTTTTGAGTCTACCTACTGCTAACAGAGAAGTCCTTCTGAGTCTACCTAGTGCTAACAGAGAAGTCCTTCTGAGTCTACCTAGTGCTAACAGAGAATCCTTCTGAGCCTACCTAGGCTAACAGAGAAGTCCTTCTGAGGTCTACCTAGTGCTAACAGAGAAGTCCTTTTGAGTCTACCTACTGCTAACAGAGAAGTCCTTCTGAGTCTTCCTGTGCTAACAGAGAAGTCCTTCTGAGTCTACCTAGTGTAACAGAGAAGTCCTTCTGAGTTACCTATGCTAACAGAGAAGTCCTTCTGAGTCTACCTATGGTAACAGAGAAGTCCTCTGAGTCTACCTAGTGCTAACAAGAGAAGTCCTCTGAGTCTACCTAGTGCTAACAGAGAGATCCTTCTGAGTCTACCTTAGTGCTAACAGAGAAGTCCTTCTGAGTCTACTAGTGCTAACAGAGAAGTCCTTCTGAGTCTACCTAGTGCTAACAGAAAGTCCTTCTGAGCACCTAGGTCAACAGAGAAGTCCTTCTGAGTCTACCTAGTGCTAACAGAGAAGTCCTTCTGAGTCTACCTAGTGCTAACAGAGAAGTCCTTCTGAGTCTACCTAGTGCTAACAGAGAAGTCCTTTCTGAGTCTACCTAGTGCTAACAGATAAGTCCTTCTGAGTCTACCTAGTGCTAACAGAGAAGTCTTCTGATCTACCTAGTGCTAACAGAGAAGTCCTTTGAGTCTACCTAGTGCTAACAGAGAAGTCCTTCTGAGTCTACCTAGTGCTAACAGAGAAGTCCTTCTGAGTCTACCTAGTGCTAACAGAGAAGTCCTTCTGAGTCTACCTAGTGCTAAACAGAAACCTTCTGAGTCTACCTAGTGCTAACAGAGAAGTCTTTCTGAGTCTACCTAGTGCTAACAGAGAAGTCCTTTCTGAGTCTACCTAGTGCTAACAGAGAAGTCCTTTCTGAGTCTACCTAGTGCTAACAGAGAAGTCCTTCTGAGTCTACCTAGTGCTAACAGAGAAGTCCTTCTGAGTCTACCTAGTGCTAACAGAGGAGTCCTTTTGAGTCTACCTAGTGCTAACAGAGAAGTCCTTCTGAGTCTACCTAGTGCTAACAGAGAAGAGTCCTGTCTGAGTCTCCTAGTGCTAACAAGAAGTCCTTCTGAGTCTACCTAGGTGCTAACAGAGAAGTTCTTCTGAGTCTACCAGTGCTAACAGAGAAGTCCTTCTGAGTCTACCTATGCTAACAGAGAGTCCTTCTGAGTCTACCTAGTGCTAACAGAGAAGTCCTTATGAGTCTAACCTAGTGCTAAAAGAGAAGTACTTCTTTGAGTCTACCTAGTGCTAACAGAGAAGTCCTTCTGAGCTACCAGTGCTAACAAGAGAAGTCCTTCTGAGCTACCTAGTGCTAACAGAGAAGTCCTTCCGGACCACCAGGGTTGCTAATGTTGGACTAGATGAAATCACAGAAACTATGTCAAACGGCTGTTAGGTCCCAGAGGACTGGATTGAGAAACACTGGGTTGTCGTGTGTGAGTGTGTGTGTGGTTGTGTGTGTAGGCTACTGTCACTCCACAAGGGAGTCTTACAGTGGAGGTGAATGTTGTTACTGTTGGATGCTTACAGTATGAATGAGCATATGAAATGTAATGATGGGTGTATAACAAAATCCCCATTGTGTTGAGAGAAACAGGTTCCATGCAGATGAAACCTCTCTTCGCTCTGCATCCGTTTGTGTCTGATAACTCCTGGAGATGGCTCAGCCATTGTGGGGGGTTTTTTTGGACAGAAAAACACATCTCCTGGGATCTCCATCACCRTCTCCATTTTCTCCTCCTTTCTCTTTTTCTCTTTCTGAAGCCTACCTGAATGCTCAGGCAGTGTCCATCATTGTGGCTATTCCCAAGCTCCTTTTTTTGCAGATTCAATAATTTGCTGTGTAGTGCTGGGTGAATGAGAGGAGGAAGAGACGGGATCCCCAGAGAGTCACAGGAAGCAGGTAAGACACTCACCTGGATGTCTTGTTTTTGATACTATTTATGTTGTCTTTTAACTGTCACATCTGATGGATCCTGTTAGGTCAAACCCCTTAGCAGACATGTGTCTATGCCTCTTCAAACGTTTGTTCGCTAGCTTTTAGGAGTTGGACTGGTAGTCGGTGCCAGACTGAGAGCCTATGCTAAACAATACCTGAAATAATCTATTTGACGCGTCCAACCTGTTGGTTTGTAGGAGACAGATGGTCTTAGGACAAGGAGGATGCCTGCCACACTGCAGCTCTCTCTCTCTCACACACAGACACACACCACCCCAAGGGGCCTCAGAGCCAGAGTGGCCCCTTATCGCTCCTACACAGATCCCTGTCACAGTCGGACTTCTCAAATGTCACAGAATGGTTTGGGGCTTCAAGAGATTTCCAGCCGGCCAGGGTTATAGTGAAGACCGCTTGGCGTGTGTGTGTCTGGCCAGGATTTTACTGAGTGTGTATGCAGCTGGTCCTGGCCTGGTGCCCTGGCAGAGTAGCAGCAGTTTCGTGTGTGTTTCTCTGCATGTGTGGTGGCATCTTGGAAAAGCCTCAAGACTGTGACGGCAATGGCACGCAGTACTACGGCTGCTGCTGCAACTGCAAATAGAGCTCTTATCCTCTCCCCCACTGTCCCTGTCTAAAGGCCTGTCGTTTTAAATGGATCCCGTCATGCAGAGGAGCAGATAGACACAAGAATCAATTAATACTCTCCTCGTTCTGACACTGAAACACCACYGAGTTTAAAACACCACGGAGGCGTGTGGAGACCTGTGTGTGTGTGTGTCGCAGTGTGTCTCAGTGTGTGTGTCCCAGCATGTGTGTGTTCCCTGTCTGATGAAAGATTCAATTTGAGCCCACTTTATCTCTGTGTGAAGTCATCTTTTTATCTTTAGCATGACTTCACATGCACATTAAATCAAATTGCTCCTCACATGACAAACCCTCACGTTCATTGAGATTATACACCATGTCTTTACTCTCTGATCATACAATATTTGTCTAGCTCTGCGGAGGACAGCTTATAAATGGTATTCTAGAAACAATAAAAAAGCTACATTTAGGAAAACTTCTAATCCAATATAGCAAGGATCATTGATTACGTCAAGAGCAGGTGATTGAACTGCCATGAAGGTACCACTTCCTAATGACAAATCTGTCATGTGGTAAATGTATCTCTCCACCAGTGATGATAGCCCAAGGCAGTGAGGACATCTAAAGGGACAGGGACAGAAAATATGACAGTTAATGGTATTCTGTCCCATGGTATAACCTATGATGACAGGAAAGAGGAAGAAGGAAGAAAACAAACGGAAGATGGGAGGAGATGATGACTGAGGGCCAGTCAATAATAGACCTGCGTTATTACAGAGCTTACAAGGCTCTGCATCCCCATCCATCTATCTCTCTCTCTCTCTTCTTCTCTCTTTCTCTCACTCAAGCTTCTTCTCTTGCTTCTTCTCTCTCTCGCTCTCTCAATTCAATTTGCTTTATTGGCATGACGTAACAATGTACATATTGCCGAAGCTTACTTTGGATTTTTACAATATTAAAATAATAATTATCAAAATTGTCAACAGGACAACAGTAATAACAATAACCAAGGGTCAAAATAACCATTGAACAATAACAATATAGAGGACATGTGCAGGTTGGTTGGTCTGTCAGACACTGTACCTCGTCTTATGGCTGGCAGCAATGTAGTGCGCTGCCAACCCACAGCTCTCTGCGTCCTCCCCCAACAGGATGGGGAGCCTATCCTCATCAGAGAGGTCTTTGAAACCTCTCTAATTGTTTTATATTTTTTAAATTCTGTCAGGAAATGCAGCTCTGTCTCAGGTTCTGCTGTGGTGCAGTGGTTACACAGCCTTTCCTCTACAGGGAGCCAGGTTTTCCTGTGTCTACCCTTCTCAATGGCAAGGTTGTGCTCACTGAGCATGTACTTTGTCAAGGTTTTTCTAAGGTTTTGATCAGTAACCATGATCAAAATAGTTAGCCACGGTGTAAATTCGATTTAGGGCCAGATAGCCCTGCATTTCGCTTTGTGCTTGTGCTTGTGTTTCCCAATAAGAAATTTAGTTTTCTTTTGACTGTGTTGTAATTTGGTTTATTCTGATTGATTGGATGTTCTGGTCCTGAGGCTTCAGTGTGTTAGTAGAACAGGTTTGTGAACTCAGCCCCAGGACCAGCTGGATGAGGGGACTCAGCTCTTGGCATTGCAGGGCTTGGTAATGATATGACAGCGGGTCACTGTATTTTAGATGTTTCCAAAACTTAACTGCTCTTTTTTTTAAATGTATTATTAGTGGATATTGGCCTAATTCTGCCATGCATGCGTTGTTTGTAGTTTTCCTCTGAACATGTAGGAGAACCTTACAGACCTCTGCATGCAGGGTTTCATTGGGTTGTTTYTCCCATTTGGTGAAATCTTGTTTTGCAAGTGGAACCCACACCTCGCTGACATAAAGTGCAATTGGTTCAATGACACATTCAATTAGTTTTAGCCAAAGGTATTTAAATTTTAATTAGTTTTTTAATTGGCGTAGAATGCCCTCTGTGCTTTCTCTCAGTTCATTCACTGTATCATTAWGCATTAAGGTGTCCAGTTGAACTTATTTTTAAACCTAAGTAATTGTAGTGTGTACAGTACTCTATATATTTTGTACCAATTGAGAACTTTGTTCTAATTACCTGAAATCTGGATCTTCTCTGGAAAATCATTATTTTTGTCTTTTTGGGGTTTACTGCCAGGGCCCAGGTCTGGCAGTACTACTCTAGCAGGTCCAGGCTATGCTGGCAGTACTACTCTAGCAGGTCCAGGCTATGCTGTAGGCCATGTGCTGTGGGTGACAGCAGGCATAGGCCATCGGCGAATAGCAGGCATTTAACCTCTGAATTGTGGAGACTAACACCAGGGGCTGAGGATTTTTCTAGAATAGTGGCCAATTCGTTGATGTAAATATTGAAGAGTGCAGGGCTTAGATTGCAACCCTGGCGACGGCCCCGCCCCTAGTTAAAGAATTCTGTTATTTTCTTGACAATTTTGATGCTGCACAAATTGATTTAATTATGTCATGGTTTACTTCCTACACCAGTGGTTCCCAAACTTTTTATAGTCCCGTCACGACTTCCACAGAAGGTAGCTCCTCTTCCTGTTCGGGCGGCGCTCGGCGGTCGTCGTCACCGGTCTACTAGCTGCCACCGATTCCCTTTTCTTTTTCTGTTGGTAATGTCTGTATTGGTTTCACCTGTTTCTTGTTTGGGGGTTATTTCAGGGCTTTTTAAGCCTTTTATGCCTGCCTGCTTTTGTGCGGGCGTGTTTCTCTGTTTTGTTTGTGGATGGTGATGTTTAGTATTTTCCGGACTGTTTGGTGTCCTGTTTTGGGTCGGTCATTATTTTCGTCTGTTGTTTTTGGCGTGACCATTACTACCGAAATAAATATGGTTTTCCCGAAACCTCTGCTCTCTGCGCCTGACTCCACACCCACCACTCGTAGCTACGTGACAGTCCCGTACCTCTTCAAACATTCAACCACCAGCTGCATACCCTCTCAAATGTTGTTTTTTGAAGTCATTGTAAGCCTGCCACACACACTATACGACACATTTATTACACATAAGAATGAGTGTGAGTTTGTCACAACCCAAGCTCGTGAGAAGTGACAAAGAACTCTTATAGGACCAGGGTACAAATAATATAATAATAATCAATAATGTTGCTCTTTAACCATCTTAAATATAAAATCGTATTTGTTCATCGAAAATTGTGAATAACTCACCACAGATTAATAAGAAGGGTGTGCTTGAAAGGATACACATAACTCTGCAATAATGTGTTGTATTGGAGAGAGTCTCAYTATTAAATAATTTTCCTACCCACAGTCTGTGCCTGTATTTAGTCATGCCAGTGAGGGCCGAGAATCCACTCTCACATAGGTACGTGGTTGCAAAGGGCATCAGTGTCTTAACAGCGCGACTTGCCAAAGCAGGATACTCTGAGTGCAGCCCAATCCAGAAATCRGGCAGTGGCTTCTGATTAAATTACATATTCACAGAACCGCTTGTTGCAATTTCGATGAGGCTCTCTTGTTCATATATCGGTAAGTGGACTGGAGGCAGGTCATGAAAGGGATAACGAATCCAGTTGTTTGTGTCATCTGTTTGGGAAAGTACCTGCGTAATTGCGCACATCCAACTCACTCAGGTGCTTCGCTATATCACATTTGACATTGTCCGTAAGCTTGAGTTCATTTGCACACAAAAAAATCATACAATGATGGAAAGACCTGTGTGTTGTCCTTGTTAATGCAGACAGAGAAGAGCTCCAACTTCTAAATCATAGCCWCAATTTTGTCCCGCACATTGAATATAGTTGCGGAGAGTCCCTGTAATCCTAGATTCAGATCATTCAGACGAGGAAAAAACATCACCCAGATAGGCCAGTTGTGTGAGAAACTCGTCATCATGCAAGCGGTCAGACAAATGAAAACTTCAGTAAAGAAAACTTTAAGCTCTCATAAAAAAAAATGTGTCAATACTTTGCCCCTTGATAACCATCACACTTCTGTATGTATGCATGGTCGCTGCCCATGTCATTGCATAGTGCAGAAAATACACGAGAGTRCAGTGGTTTTGCTTTAACAAAGTTAACCATTTTCACTGTAGTGTCCAAAACGTCTTTCAATCTGTCACGCATTCCCTTGGCAGCAATAACCTCTCGGTGGATGCTACAATGTACCCAAGTGGCGTCGGGAGCAAGTGCTTGCACGCGCGTTACCACTCCACTATGTCTCCCTGTCATGGCTTTTGTGCCATCAATACAGACACCAACACATCTTGACCACCAAAGTCCATTTGATGTCACAAAGCTTTCCAGTACTTAAAAAATATCCTCTCATGTTGTCCTGGTTTCCAGAAGAGGATGTCTTCCTTAATTGACCCCCCATAAACGTAAAGGACATATACCAGGAGCTGTGCCAGGCCCGCCACGTCTGTGGACTCATCCAGCTGTAGCGCATAGAATTCACTGGCGTGTATGCGAAGCAGTAATTGGTTCAAAACATCTCCTACCATGTCACTGATGCGTTGTGAAACAGTGTTGTTTGATGATGGCATTGTTTGTGTAGTTTTATTGGCTTTTTCCCCCAGCATTGTCCCAGCCATATCCACGGCAGCAGGAAGAATTAAGTCCTCCACAATAGTATGGGGCTTGCCTGTTCTAGCCACTCGGTAGCTCACCATATAAGCCGCTTCTAGCCCCTTCTTATTAATAGTATCTGTTGTTTTTGTACATGTCTTACTACTCGAAAGTCTTAATTCTTGCTAAAAAAACTRCTGTGGCTTATTTTTCAAATTGGCATGTGACTGAGGAAAGGCACTACTCCCAATATAAGTAAACCCCAAATCAATGTTGTTCTCATCATATTTGCGGCTCTTTGATGGTCCAACGTCCCTGTCAGTTCGGTGTGTTCCCGGGTAAGGGGGCAGTAGCTCTTCGGCAGCATCAGATTCACAACTGTCAGTGTCCATTCTTGCTGGGCTAACAACAACTGTAGAATTACTGATGCTAGCATTGGATGTGCTCGTGGAAGCAGAACAACTTGTGTCATCGACAGGTGCAGGTGTAGTACTGCTGGTAGTAGCAGTACTACCAGTAGAGCTGGTATGTGTCTTTATGGACGTGGGCCTTACTTATTTTAACCATTGACAGGTGCAGGTGTAGTACTGCTGGTAGTAGCAGTACTACCAGTAGAGCTGGTATGTGTCTTTATGGACGTGGGCCTTACTTCTTTTAACCATTTATCAATTTTCGAGCAAACACAATGAGCAGCAGCTACATTTGGTTACATGCGGACCATTAGTGAAATTCCCGCGAGAGAGTAACGGTTAATGTGATTGGATGTTAATTATTTGACTAGGCTACCTGTATTTGACATTGTGTTGTTATTTCGATGAACACCAGATGGTTTAATTGTATTTTTGCCAGTGAAATGAGGATACTCAGGCGAGAAAAAAATCTCAGCCAAATGTATAGCCCTGTTAGAAAATAGAAATGGACTATTTGAAAATGTGAAGAATTTTTAAAAATTATTACATTATTTGGCGTACCCCGAAGGCATTGCGCATACCCCAGTTTGGAAATACCTGCCCTACACCACTTTCAATAACTTTGTAGAACAGTCCTGTATGCCAAATTGAATCAAATGCTTTTTGGAAGTTGATAAAGCAAGCGTACATTTGGTATTATTTTAGTGGACACGTTTATCTATCAGGGTGTGTCGGGTGTAAATATGATCGGTCGTGCGATGTTTTGGTATAAATCCAATTTGGCTTTTACTCAAGACATTGTGCTTATTAAGGAAGTTTAGAACTCTTTCATTTATAATACTACAGAAAACCTTCCCCAGGTTACTGTTCACACAAATGCCTCTGTAATTGTTAGGGTCAAATATGTCTCCGTTCTTAAAGATTGGGTTTATCAGTTCTTGATTCAGGATGTCAGGGAAATAACCTACACTCAGGATCAAATTAAAGTTTTAATATAGTCAATTGAGTTTGAGCATCTCATTTAGGATGCCATCAGTTCCGCATGCTTTTTTAAATTTGAGGGCCTGAAGTTTCTTATAGAGCTCCTGGTCAGTAATTGGGGAGTCCAATGGATTTTCGTTGTCATGTATAGCTTTTTCTAATCCATTCAACTTCTCATGAATTTGGCATTGTTCTGCGTTTGTATCAATTTGAACGGTGTTGTTGAGTGTTTTAAAATGGGTTGTCCATATGTCACCATTTTGTATCGCTAATTCCTCTTGTTTAGATTATTATTTTTTTTTTCTTACAATTTTGCCATAGGTTGTTTGTGTTTATGGACTCCTCAGTTAGTGTCAGCTGCTTGCTGTTGTACTGAGCTTTTTTGACTCTGAGTGTACGTTTATAGAGTTTTAAAGTCACACAGTAATTAAGGCGTATTTCACCATTATTTGGGTCTCTGTGCTTTTGGTTAGATAGTGTTCTAAGTTTTTTCCWTATAATTTTACAATCTGCATCAAACCAGTTGTCTTCTTGGTTTGTTTTTTATCAATTTCAGTTGTGCTTCTTTTGCCGTTTGCCTGAATATATTGTTGATGATTTTTTACTGCTAGATTGATGCCTTCTTTACTGTGAGTGAATGTGTATCCAGAAAGTTATCGGAGTGTTTGGARATTTTGGTTACTGGATGCTTTCTGGTATTTTTCTGTGAWGGTGCTGTCACTGTTGTTTCTATGGGGGAGATTAAGACAGTTAAAAACAGTATGACCTGTAATAAAGCTGTCCCCTTGTGTGGTCGTCAGATCAGGTAGTGTTCCTGTGCGCGCATTTGTGTCCCCACAGATGAGCACATTTCCCTGGGCCTGGAAATAACACATCTCTTCCTCAAGGGTGGGGAAGATCTCCTCTGAGTAACATGGAGATTCTGAGGGGGATATATATATATATATTAATCTTTATTTAACTAGGCAAGTCAGTTAAGAACAAATTCTTATTTTCAATGACGAACTAGTAACAGTGGGTTAACTGCCTTGTTCAGGTGCAGAACAACAGCTTTTTATCTTGTCAGCTCAGGGATTCGATCTTGCAACCTTTCAGTTACTAGTCCAACGCTCTAACCACTAGGCTACCTGCCYCCCCATATATTGCGCAAAGGAACACATATTTTTCTGTCAGTACAAGTTCTTTTTTCAGTTTTAACCAAATGTGATATTTACCAATTTTGAGAGGATCAATTCGATTTTGTAGTTCGGATTTGTACCAAATTATCAATCCTCCAGAGTCTCTGCCTCTATTGACAGAGCTGTGTTTCTGTGATGGCACAATTTCCTCTGTGTAGCCTGTGGGACAGTGAGTGACAATATCTGCCTTACACCATGTCTCCTGCAGAATGAGGACATCAACATCTTTAAGAATTTTGTTGAACTCCAGTGTAAAACTCTTCAGTCCAAAGGTTGATGAGTTTAGGCCCTGAATGTTCCAGATGCTAACTGATAACGATTTCATGTTGCAAAAAGAAAGAATAGTAGTCAGAAATACAGTTACTACTAACTATTAAGTTGTTACGAGTGACATAAACAGGATAACAAAAAAAAATATTCTGTTATATTCCTATTCATTGAACAAGTAAACTTTTAGTGCAATAGGTGTGTGTGTGTGCGTGCGTCCGTGTGTGTGTGCGAGTTTAGTGCAGTTTAGTGCAGATGTATTGGAGGAGCGGTTTAATCTCACTCAATCCTACAGGGTTCTCCTGTCCTCTGAGGACCTCCACATAGCTGCGCTGGTCCTGCAGTTGGGCCCTGTGGAGTGGGGCCAGGTCTGGGCTGGGGGGTTGCCTCTCTGGTCTGGTAGAGGTGGTTGTCTGGTGCAGGGCAGTAGACTGGGCTCGGTCCAGTCTGGCTAAACCGATGGAAGTGGTGACGCTCTGGGGATGGGTGGGGCCTGTGCGGTGCGCTGGATCGTTGAGGGGGCCTGGAGCTCCTTGTTGGTGCAGTGGTCTGGTAGGGGTCTCTGGGTGGTCCTCTGTCCAGTACAGCATGGGGTGTTTGTCTACCAAGTGCCACGTCCTTTAGAGACTTGGCAAACATCCCTACTGTCTGCTTCCTCAGGTGGGAGTGGTCGTGCAGATGCTCTGGGGTGATTGTTGGGTGGTGAGCAATGTGCACGTTCGAGATTAGGTCACACCTTCTGGTGATGTCAGCGTTGACTTTCTGAATGGTACGGGGATGAAAGTCTTTGCGGGGTAGTAGAGTGGAGATGGTGATGTGGGAGTTGGGGAACCGCTCAGAGGCCCTCTCTGCTACTCTGTTGACCAGGCTGCCTACTCTCTCCTGCTCCTCTCTCTGCTACTCTGTTGACCAGGCTGCCTACTCTCTCCTGCTCCTCTCTCTGCTACTCTGTTGACCAGGCTGCCTACTCTCTCCTGCTCCTCTCTCTGCTACTCTGTTGACCAGGTTGCCTACTCTCTCCTGCTCCTCTCGCAGGTTGTTGGTGCCGGAGTGAATAATAATGTGGCCTGGTGTGCCAAAGTCAGGCATCCTGTGTTTTTGGGCACCATATTTTGGACACCTTGTGGTGGGGGAAGAGTTTATCCTCTTGGATGAATTTCCCATTTGAGTCAATGAGGATGGCCACCTCAGTGGGTTTTACCAGAGTAGTGGGTTTACGGTCTGTTGCTGGGGTACACAGGGCCTGTGTACAAGGAGAGGTGTGTGGGGGTGTGTCTGTAGTAGGTGTCCCCATGTGAGCCTCCTTGTTGACTGGGGGTGTGGGTAAAGGTTTGTCGGTATGGGGGGGATTGTGGGTAAAGGTGGGTCAGTGGGGTTGTTAGGGGTGGTGAGGGGCTGCAGCTTCTCTCTAGGAGTCTCTACAGTCTGCTCTCTGTGCTGCAGCACCCTCTTGATGACAGACAACTCCTTTGCCATCTCCTCCTTTACCTGCACTAGCTCTCTCCTTGTGGTGGCCTTTACCTCCTCAAGCGCTGTGGTAAGGCTCTCTCTCAGCTCCTGAAKAGAGTTCTTCAGCTGGGTCCTGCACTGGTTGATCTGGTCRTGTAGAAGCTCTGTGTCGGTGCTGGGGGCCTGCTCCTTTAGCTCAGTAACCTATACCTCTAACAGAGCCAGCCTGTCTCTCAGCAAGCTGATGGTAGTGTGGTCTTGGCTCTGGTGGTCGTAGGCAGGGGGGAGGATAGACCTGTTGTGTGGGTCTGGGCCTGGGATCCTGCTGTTGGAGTGCCTGAGGTGAGGGGAGAGGTCGGGGTGCTGTCCTTGTCTTTTTTGGTTTCCTCTATCTTCCTTAGGGTGGGGAAGTCCTGCACAAAATAGCCGAGTGCAGCCTCACTGCCCTTGACTATGACAGTGCCATTCTGGTCGATGTTTACCATCACAAACCTGTTTTCCTGGTCCTTCTCGCTGTCCTTCCCTTGTAGATGCCTTTCTTTGTCATATAGCTGCAATGCCTTGTTACAGCTGTATGCCAGGCATTAGTGTGGTCTGTGTAAAATAACAGGTTTGTAAGAGTCCTGTTGTGTGAGCAGTCAATTTGATTTCTGCTGGAAATTGGGGAAGTCTCTCCGTCGCTGCTGCTGATGGTGCTGCTAGCGCTGCTTCAGTGGCCACGTTGCTATGGTTACCACCAGTAAACAGGTGGAGCTAGACGGTAAACTAGCTGACAAATTTTCATTTGGCTAGCTAGCACGATTAAGATTGATATTTTAACTCACTCTGTCAATCTTTTCCTCCTGTGTTGATCTTCAGTTGTATAATTTGATTACCCATACATTTTTTTGCTAATTTAATCTTGTTAATCTCACTCTTAACAACCAGAAAGGTATAACAAGTCAGGAGCTGTTCTTCTGCATGACTCCTCTCTCTCTCTCTCTCTCTCTCTCTCTCTCTCTGATGGAGAGCTTTGACAGGAACATTGTGGGGGCCAAGGTGACGTGACCTGCCTGTTTCTCAGTATGATGATTTATACTAGCCTAGTACACACCGTTCACTCACAACACGAGTTAACTAACCTGGCTGCCTGCATCTGAACACCTCACAGTACAGAAGGAATGCCTGGAACACTGCTGGTCCTACTCTTCCAGCTCTCTCTCTCTCTCTCTCTCGGTCCTCTCCTGTTACACTCAGTGTCATGTATTTACCTGCTATTATCAACTGTTGTTTATTATTACCAGATTGGTTCTTTACGGCTCGAAAGACTAGACAAGTAGGCTGACTGTCTCTGACAGAACTGCACTTCCTCTGCAGTATATGCCCTATCAGTTTTAGCTCAGTGTTGAATGTATTATATTGTATCTCTATGGTCTTTGCTCAAAGCCTATGRAACCCTGTCAATGCTGTCTGCTGGTTCATAGAGGACATATAATGCCTTTTGACTGGGCAGTCTGCACTGTCTGTAGTGGGTTGCTCTGTACTGTAATTGATTTGGACATTGCATATCAAGAGGGTTATTGGTAGTCGAGGTAGAATAACAATACGCTCTACACTACAAACAATAATTCTACAGAGAAACTATTTTACTTTCTCCTCACTCCTCTTTCTCCTTCTGTTTATCTTCCTGTGTTATAATCAGATGCCCCTGGTTGTCACCTCCTATGTTTGAGTGTTTTTCCAGTGTTTCTCTCCCTTATGCCATCTCATGCTGTGATGGTTGATGTCTCCGAGGCTTAATAAAGGAGTGTTTACTTTTAAGCAATAAGGCACTAGCGGAGGAATACAGATAGTCACTGGTAAATGCCGTTGTTCGGCCCAACGCAATAGCCAAACCAAACACAAWTCAATATTGTTAAAGAAAAGGTCGAAATTAAATCAAACTTTATTTAAAGTGGACTTAAAGTATGATTTGATTTAGTCCTATTCTTTAACTTAGATTTTGAAATGGTTGAAATGGAGACATGAATCTTACATATAAATTATTAATTTGTAGACAAACTGGATATGGAATTGTGTTTGGTTGTCAACTCAACCAAATATCACCATTTGAAGGAGATGTATATTCTGATTGGATAGTTCCATCTGAGCCACTGACTTAGTCTGGTTATAATACCAGTTTGTCTACAAATGAATTATTAATATGCACTTTAAATAAAGTTGGATTTGATTTAGTCCTATTCTTAACACATTCATGTGTCATTTGGTTGTGCTTTTAGATGGTTGAAAGCATAGTGATACATTGGGAATTCACCAAACTTCTGGCTGTCTTTTTGAGTGGGTGAATAAAGGTTAAAATCGAATTTTATCAATGTCTCCACCAAATTTGAACAAAACGTCCACYTTGAAATGACGTGATGTGCCCATTTTGTTTGAGCTTTTCTTCTATTGGCATTTAATAGGATATAGCCATGATGATGATGATGATGATGCATGATTTTGACTGGCATAGAAAAAGTTGTCTCGTCTGTGCAGTGCACATTGTTCACTCTTTCTCTACAGGGGAGTTTGCATTTCAAAAGTGAAACAAATCTCCCGGGGTCAGACAGGCAGACGGCTTATATTAACCCCCGCTGTACCAAACTGAATGCTAGGCTGGAAGCAAGGTAAATAATGTGCGAGAGATAAATACAAGAGATGATTCAGACAACCATAAGAACATGATATTCTTATGGAGGCACAGTGATCATTTTCAGATGGAACTGTTAGCAGGCATAGTGTGACTGTGATACAATACAGCACAGCTTGGAACGCTGCTCATCCAATCAGCATCCAGGATACAAACAACACGTTTTATAATTCCGATTATGTATTATTATCTCTGAAATACAGCCTATGCTCTGTAGGAGGGGAGAGAAGAGGAGGGGGGATGGTCGCCACTGTGGTGATAGAGTACAAAGGATGACTCTTAATATTTCTCTGCCTTATTCTGGTCGTCTATACTGTGCAGTAGAGGAAAGGACTGGTTCTCTCTGACTTTAGTATGTAATTGACATCGAGGAGAGGAAGGGAGGAGTGGAGCGCGTAGGAGAGAGGATAGAAGAGGAGAGGAGATGAGAGAGCCTCTGAAGGACTGAACACTCAGTGAGCACAGAGAGAGAAAGAGGCCTCGGGCCTCGGAATGACGGCAAAACAGCCGAAGAGGACTAAGCCAAGGTAACACACCCCAATGCAGCCGTCCATACAACCCCTGTCTCTACTGTGTTCATTTCTCCTATTATTCTCTCTATCCAATTCAAAGTGATTAGAATAGAACACAGATAACTCACCATAAACTCTCAGTGAATTAGCAAGATTCTGTATTGTTAGGCATTTGTTAATGGACAGTATTTTGAAACACGATTTAAACCCCTTCTCTACCACTTCAGGAATCGGGACAGTATCAGGACAGTTTCACAAAGCATGTAAAAGGTTTACCTCAGTAAACTGCAGTGTACAARACCTGTGTCCATCCCAGTAGAATAAAGAGACCTCTCCCTGAACTGTCAGAGATATTGTTTGATTTCACAATAAAATGGCACTATTACAGCGTGGTTACATCGCAGACCCCTTGCTCAACAAAGCAGTCTTGTTTTGCATCAGAACATACAATACCTTTAAATAGAATCTATTTACATTTATTTTACCAGTTTAGTCTCATTGAGATTAACAATATCTTTTAAAAGAGAGACCTGGCCAAAATAGCAGCACACAAAGTTGCAGACACATTGACAAAATAAAACACAAAGCACTAGAGTTTATATACATACATTTACACATTGAGCAGCAAGATGTTTTGTGAACGTGTGGTGCAACTAGAGGTCAAAACATTGACAGCCCCCCACTTCATTTTCCACCATAGTGTTTAACCAAGCTTTAAACTCATTTAACGGGACGAGCTCCTGTAATTTCAGGACCTTTTTAAGCTTTCTCGATGCAGGAGMGGCAAAGAACTGTAAAACATTTCCCCCCTGCTCTGTATTAGATTAGGCACCATCAACAACACACAGTCATGTGAGCACAGGCGATAGTTTTCATTTGTCTGCTGGACAATGCAATTAGGTAGATGTCTCAATGTGGCCTTATAAATAAAAACATACCAAGGATTTAGCCAGCCCACTCTCATACAGAGGGCACAGTGAGGTGTGAGAGCTTTGGAGTTTGTAACAAACCTCAGCGCCCCATGGTACACAGTGTCCAGTATATGTAATGACGTCACAAGGGCATACATGGTCCTGGAAATGAAATGACGCCAGAACCATCATCCTCTCCTCCTCCCGTCATCCTCTCTTCTATCTCTGTTCTGCGGTTACCAGAGCAGCCCTGGCCCAATCTAAAACACAGGCGTAAAATCGATAGCCAATCACCCAGCAGAGACACAGAGAGCTGTATGTGGTTAACCTGAGGGTGAAATGTTTCCACTCATTGATAAAAAAGAAACACAGTAATTTAGTAAAGATGTTTCAATGCCTTCAGGTAGATTGTGTGTGTGTGTGTGTGTGTGTGTGTGTGTGTGTGTGTGTGTGTGTGTGTGTGTGTGTGTGTGTGTGTGTGTGTGTGTGTGTGTGTGTACTTTCACAGAAGTCTAATAACAGCCCATGAGATGGACCTCAGTGAGGTTGACTGTATAATATAACAGGGATCCTCTCACGGTACGCTGCTACAGAAGACTACTTTGACTTTTATGCCAGCCATGTAAAAGCACATTGAAAGCTTCTCTCTGCTCCCAGACACTGGACTTTGTATGTAGATAAAAGGAGAGTGCTAAATAAAATAAGAACATAGGTAGTAACATACAGAGAGGGCCTCTACTTCCACTCTAGGTTTGAGATGGATCACTAATGAACTGCCAATGCAGGAGGCATCCAAAGCATGACCAAACTAAAGTCAACGTGTGTGTGTGTGTGTGTGTGTGTTGGTGTCTACCATTTAGTGTGTTTTCCCCACATAAACAGAACATCTGAATCTTAATACAAAGTCTTTCCTCAGGTGGCTCCCCAGGCTTAGTCATTAAACAGAACAAGCTGTGTGTGATTAATATTCTGGATGATGTGATGTGAGAAAGGTAGCCTTCTTAAAGTGGTCTGTAATGGGCCATGGTAACTGTTGCTGCATGATAACAACGCTGAGAGGGAGAGGGAGACAGAATAATAAACCATTTCTGGTTGGCACCTCAATGGCTTTGAATGTCTTCTCTCTGTGCATAGTCTCTTTAGACAGGACCCAGAGAAGGGAAACGGGCAATAAAGACAACCAGTGTTAGTCGTAGCCTTCTAATCACCTCCTAGGCACCAGGGATTGGGCTAGCCGCGAGGCTACTCCGTTTCCATCTAGTTTAGCCAATGTTCCTGACACTTCATAGACAACAACTCACATCTGAGTGTTTTAATTCTCCTGCCCTGTGGCTCGGAGTAATGAGATTGCCGATAGAATTGACTGTGTGTGTGTCTGTGCACACGTGCATGCGTGCATATTAGCACTGATTGACATAGCTCTGTGGGACACCTTCCTCTATCTATCTATCCCTCCCTCCCTTCCCCTGGTTCATCTTCCTAATAGCTTGTCAGGTTAACACGACATCCAGCAATTAAAGGGGATTTGAGACGGAAATCAATATGGACATGTTCATTTCAGATTCTATGGCTGTTAGCACTCTCCCTTTTATTATCTGGGATCAGAGTGCTGCTGGACTAATGCTTTAACAAACAAAACGTACGTGGTGTTGTGTGTGTGTTTGTGTGTGTGTGTGTGTGAGTAGCGTATGGAGGTGCAGGATAAAGCCAATGTTGCGTGGTAGGAGATGACGGTTAGAAACAGATTACATGAGACAAATATAAATCTTCACACACTAGATGTAATACACACCTCTCTCTCTCTCTCTCTCCTCTCTCTCTCTCTCTCTCTCTCTTCTCTCTCTCTCTCTCTCTCCGCTCTCTCTCTCTCTCTCTCTCTCTCTCTCTCTCTCTCTCTCTCTCTCTCTCTCTCTCCTCTCTCTCTCTCGTCTCTCTGTTCTCTGTCTCTCTTTGCTGTCTCTCTCTGTCGCTCTGCTCTGTTCTCTCTGTCTGTCTGTCTCTCTCTGTTCTTCTGTCTCTCTCTGTCTGTCTTCTCTCTGTCTTCTCTGTCTGTCCTCTCTCTGTCTCTCTCTGTCTGGGTCCTGTTCTGTCTCTGTCTCTCTCTCTCTCTCTCTCTCTGTCTCTCTCTCTGTGTGTGTGTATGGATGGAGTTTAAGAACCATTTTTTGATGTATTGTTTAGCTACACACCATTGTGGGCATTTACACACTCACGCACGCACACACACGGCATCCACATCATAATGCCATAATTCACTATACTCATCGTTTGTATGCGTTAGTAAAGTCTTACTCAAACTTTATTACAGGTTGTATTACAAGTTCAGTCAGACACTGTGAATCATTAACCCTTCACCAACTGTATAGGAGTTAAACCTAATGATCTGAGTCTCACTAAGCGCATTGCGTATCTAATGGACTAAAATAGGCTGCTGAGGGAAAATCGACATTGGTCAGCATTAATGGTATGTTTTTAACCACCTGTGTATTGGTGAAGCATCACTGTATAGTTTAATGGCAGTTTGGAGCCTGTCTATATTCATGAGTGTCGGCAGTAGAAGCACAGCTCTCTCTCCTTGGATGAACTCAGAGTTCCTGTCCACTACCACAGACAGGAAAGGGTTGCATCCATTGTCCTCCCCTCCTGGCTTCGTTCCCCCAAGACAAGCACATTTCCTCTGCATCTTTCAAAGTCCTTCCTTTTCYTCATCACCGGATCCCATTGGCCTCCAGCTCTGCTGACAGGGTACCTTGTGTGTCTGATGATTGCCTTTAATGGTTTGTGAGAGAGAAACATTGTTAAGGTCTCTCCCCTCCATTCCCTTCATCCCTCTCCCAGTAGCTCAGGGGCACCGCCTGTTGACCCGCTCTGTCCACAAAAGGGAAGAACTGAAAAACAAAGAAACAGAAAGAGAGAGAAACACAGAGAGAAAGAGAGAGAGAGGGGGAAACAGAGAGGAGAGAGATGGAGAGAGAGAGACAGAGGAAAGCAGAGAGAGCAGCACGTGTCAAACTCATTCCATGGAGGGCCATATGTCCTCCTTTGTACTTGAATGATGAATTAAGGTCACTAAATAGTAAGGAACTCCCCTCACCTGGTTGCCTAGGTTTTAATTGTCCTGGAAGAACCCAAAACCAGCAGACACTCTGGCCTCCAAGGAATGAGTTTTACACCCCTGCTCTAAAGGGTTTTGAAGGCCAGTCAATGCAGTGGATACAGAAGAGTACACAAACCTTTTGAATTCCACACAATCTGTCTCCTTGCTTTTTCCTCTCTGTCAAATAACATCCAACTCAGAGAAGCCCAACCCAGTGCTYCTAGACATTGACATGTGGGCTCTGTTACAATCCCAATTCCCGGAAGAATGGGATCATTACTACAATAACGGTACATTAACGTTCACCTTAATATTGGCTACCTACACTAGCTATTTAGCTACTTCCCCCTGCTGGACAGTTGTCGGCAAGTGGGAACAAAGGACACATTCCCCCGGTGTTTGCTACAGGCTTGCTGTGCATGCTCCCCTCTCCCCATGAGTTAGACTATCACGGTGACATTCAGATGGTTACCAATATAGCAAGTAATTTATCGTGTAGACTGCTATCCCACAAAGAAAATACGTCTTGGGAGGAAGAAAGTTGGCCACGTTAGCTACTGGCGGTGACATGTGCACAGAGAGAGGATATCATGCATTAGAATGCGAAGACATAGTATCAGGCCAGCCAGAATAACGTTAGCTACTGGCGGTGAACTGTGAAAGTCAGTAACCGCTACGAGCCATTGAAATAAGTATTATTTTATAGTTCTTTTCCCAGAGAGAGATGTGTTCTGATACATAGAGATTGCTCTAGATTTCTCACAGCGTGTGAGACAAATCGTGCTGAGAGCCAAAAAAAAGAATATACGTGCTTCCACAGGGCAGTAAAAGGTAGCTATTGGCGGTGAATGTGGATTCAGTTGTCGTCGCTTCCAAGGGCCGTAAGCGTTTAGCTACCTGGCGGTGAACATTGTGGATCAGCCTTGTCGATCGTGCTTCCCAAGGGCAGTAAGGTTAGCTACTGGCGGTGACATGTGGATCAGCTTGTCGCGTGCTTCCCAAGGGCAGTAAGGGTTAGCTACTGGCGGTGACATGTGGATCAGCTTGTCGTCGTGCTTCCCAAGGGCAGTAAGGTTAGCTACTGGCGGTGACATGTGGATCAGCTTGTCGTCGTGCTTCCCAAGGGCAGTAAGGTTAGCTACTGGCGGTGACATGTGGATCAGCTTGTCGTCGTGCTCCCAAGGGCAGTAAGGTTAGCTACTGGCGGTGACATGTGGATCAGCTTGTCGTCGTGCTTCCCAAGGGCAGTAAGGTTAGCTACTGGCGGTGACATGTGAATCAGCTGTCGTCGTGCTTCCCAAGGGCAGTAAGGTTAGCTACTGGCGGTGACATGTGGATCAGCTTGTCGTCGTGCTTCCCAAGGGCAGTAAGGTTAGCTACTGGCGGTGACAATGTGGATCAGCTTGTCGTCGTGCTTCCCAAGGGCAGTAAGGTTAGCTACTGGCGGTGACATGTGGATCAGCTGTCGTCGTGCTTCCCAAGGGCAGTAAGGTTAGCTAACTGGCGGTGACATGTGAATCGCAGTGTTCGTGCTCCCAAGGGCAGTAAGGTTAGCTACTGGCGGTGACATGTGGATCAGCTTGCGTCGTGCTTCCCAAGGGCAGTAAGGTTAGCTACTGCGTGCCATGTGGATCAGCTTGTCGCTCGTTCCAAGGCAGAGGTTAGCTACTGCGGTGACATGTGGATCAGCTTGTCGTCGTGCTTCCAAAGGGCAGTAAGGTTAGCTACTGGCGGTGACATGTGGATCAGCTTGTCCGTCGTGCTTCCCCAAGGGCAGTAAGGTTAGCTACTGGCGGTGACAATTGGATCAGCTTGTCGTGTGCTTCCCAAGGGCAGTAAGGTTAGCTACTGGCGGTGACATGTGGATCAGCTTGTCGTCGTGCTTCCAAGGGGCAGTAAGGTTAGCTACTGGCGGTGACATGTGGATCAGCTTGTGTCGTGCTTCCAAGGGCAGTAAGGTTAGCTACTGGCGGTGACATGTGGATTCAGCTTGTCGTCGTGCTTCCAAGGGCAGTAAGGTTAGCTACTGCGGTGACATGTGAATCAGCTGTCGTCGCTTCCCAAGGGCAGTAGGTTAGCTACTGGCGGTGACATGGGAACAGCTTGTCGTCGTGCTTCCCAAGGGCAGTAAGGTTAGTACTGGCCGGTGACATCGTGAAGATCAGCGTAGTCGTCGTGCTTCCCAAGGGCAGTAAGGTTTAGCTACTGGCGGTGACATGTGGATCAGCTTGTCGTCGTGCTTCCCAAGGGCAGTAAGGTTAGCTACTGGCGGTGACATGTGGATCAGCTTGTCGCGTGCTTCCCAAGGGCAGTAAGGTTAGCTACTGCGGTGAACTGTGGATCAGCTTGTCGTCGTGCTTCCCAAGGGCAGTAAGGTAGCTACTGGCGGTGACATGTGGACAGCTTGTCGTCGTGCTTCCCAAGGGCAGTAAGGTTAGCTACTGGCGGTGACATGTGGATCAGCTTGTCGTCGTGCTTCCCAAGGGCAGTAAGGTTAGCTACTGGCAGGTGACATGTGGACTCAGCTTGTCGTCGTGCTTCCCAAGGGCAGTAAGGTTAGCTACTGGCGGTGACATGTGGATCAGCTTGTCGTCGTGCTTCCCAAGGGCAGTAAGGTTAGCTACTGGCGGTGACATGTGGATCAGCTTGTCGTCGTGCTTCCCAAGGCCAGTAAGGTTAGCTACTGGCGGTGACATGTGGATCAGCTTGTCGTCGTGCTTCCCAAGGCAGTAAGGTTAGCTACTGGCGGTGACATGTGAATCAGCTAGTCGTCGTGCTTCCCAAGGGCAGTAAGGTTAGCTACTGGCGGTGACATGTGGATCAGCTTGTCGTCGTGCTTCCCAAGGGCAGTAAGGTTAGCTACTGGCGGTGACATGTGGATCAGCTTGTCGCCGTGCTTCCCAAGGGCAGTAAGGTTAGCTACTGGCGGTGACATGTGGATCAGCTTGTCGTCGTGCTTCCCAAGGGCAGTAAGGTTAGCTACTGGCGGTGACATGTGGATCAGCTTGTCGTCGTGCTTCCAAGGGCAGTAAGGTTAGCTACTGGCGGTGACATGTGGATCAGCTTGTCGTCGTGCTTCCCAAGGGCAGTAAGGTTAGCTACTGGCGGTGACATGTAGATCAGCTTGTCGTCGTGCTTCCCAAGGGCAGTAAGGTTAGCTACTGGCGGTGACATGTGAATCAGCTAGTCGTCGTGCTTCCCAAGGGCAGTAAGGTTAGCTACTGGCGGTGACATGTGGATCAGCTTGTCGTCGTGCTTCCCAAGGGCAATAAGGTTAGCTACTGGCGGTGACATGTGAATCAGCTTGTCGTCGTGCTTCCCAAGGGCAGTAAGGTTAGCTACTGGCGGTGACATGTGAATCAGCTAGTCGTCGTGCTT